>NW_028141794.1:0-15576 GCF_030444845.1 Prenolepis imparis
ATGTGTTGTTGAGCGAGATTAAGAAGCTGTCGATGCTGCGCGCTCTGGAAAGCGGACATTACCTCAGCATGGGTTTTCGCTCGTGGGATCTGTATGAGTATCCGCTATTGCAGCGTACAACCAAGCATTCATGGGCCATTAAGACAGCGACTCAGCTGGAGAAGCCACGATATGTTATCTTCGCTCTGCAGACAGGTCGGAAAAACATCATATCTGAGGATATGAGTCGATTCGACGATTGCAAGATGACCAATGTGAAACTCTATCTGAACTCGGAATGTTATCCGTACGACGATATGAATCTGGATTTCGATAAAAACAGATGGTCGATTCTGTACGATACGTATGCGCGTTTCTGCAAGAACTATTATGGATACGAGTATCTCGAGCCGAGTCTCACCGTCTCAATGTTTCTACGTAACGGTCCGTTCGTGATCATCGATTGTTCTCGACAAAACGAATCGGTCAAGAGCGCAACCGTGGATGTGAGATTGGAATTCGAGTGTAAGGAGAATGTGCCGATGAATACCACTGCGTACTGTCTCATCATACATGATCGCGTGATCCAGTACAACCCGTTGACCAACGTTGTGCGCAAAATCACCTAAACACACCAACAATTTAAAGAGAGGGGGAAGCATAGCAGAATATAAATCAAAGTGTTATGAGATAGTTGCCATTCTTCTTTTTAACTGATACATCGAAGAGAGAGAGAGAGATCTCGTCATGTCCGTACCAACGTTTGTGGATCTACAGGGGTTTATCCTCAATAAACAATTCATTGTAAAGGAAGCGGCAATCCTGAGAAGAGGATTTATTTTGTCACATTATTTTTTCGCATGTCCTGTACCATGGAGTGTACTCATAAAATCGGAGAGACACCAAGCCTCATGGTTGACTCGAAATCATCATGGATTGCAATGGGAAGATGGAAACGTTCCATACAGCATGGCTCAGCGTTTGATTACAACAGCTATCATTGGTGGACCACATGAAGAAGAAGAAGAATCCATTCTCGTATATGTAAAAGGACTTGAGAAGCGAGAATGGTTAGCCGATATATTGGATGATGCGGGAAACGGTTTCATTATTGAGACCTTGGATGCTGATTACGACGATATCGAGTCTCTAAATAATCTAGATGTTAAAAACACTATGCGATGTGGAAAACATGTTAAGAATTGCGCATTACAAAATGTATTCAAAATATTTAACTGGTGGTCGCAACGCCAGAAAGAATTGCAAGATTTGGAAAAATAAAATATTTAAACATTAATGTGTTTTATCTCTTATTCCCCTTCCCCAATCCTTTCCTCACAAATCGTTTCTAAGAATTCTTTTTATCCGAGTGCCGTTTCCCCTTCTCCTAAATTTCATAGCGCCAATAGTATTCTAGAATCTCCCACCACATTTACCCCACTACTTTTAAAAATAAGCGTCACGTATATTCTTAATTTTATACGATCAGTGTAGCGTTAACCGTTCATACTGGTGGTTCACTTTTAAAATCTGGAAATATGTACTACGCTAAAAGAAGCAGTGGCTCCGGCAGACCTGTGAATAATTACGTCCCGAGTCGTGATGACACTCCATCGTTTGAGAATAAATGTGACGAGTAAGTTTAACTTCTTTCTATCTTTATATTTTTTTTTTTTTTACAAATTGTATTATTTTCAAACTAATTTCATTTTTACAGCATTTCATTGGAGCGTCGTGCGGTTCGTATACTAGGCAGACGATACGCATTGACAGCTACGGAATTTAAATTCCTCGAAATTGGTATCAAAGTGGATCCACCGAGTTACGTGGAAATCGCCATAGGAGATCATCGAGGAAAGGAACTGATACTATCTCTCGAAGCGTGGAAAGGACTCTACGAGCAACGTCACAATATTCAGAATCTGCTTCGAAACGATTTTAAAGATGCCTACAGTTTTATAAGCGTTGGACCGGTAACAGTGCGAGTTCGTACGATTAACGATGCCAAGTTAATAAGTCTTGAATCTTCAAATGTATGCATGATGATGATCGAATCGACGTTACACCGTATGTTCGATCTCGATCCTTGCATTGATGTAACTTTTGACCGATTGGTTAAAATTACCAATACAGTCGATATCAAGTTTACGCAATTTTCAAATATCGCGTCCAATGTAACGAATCCTAAAGAAGTATCAAATGTAATACGCGCTAGCGACGCCTTCAACAAGCATCAGCTCATCGATTGCGAGCTGGCAGCTTTAGTTTTTAGTCCATAATATGTAAGAAAAAAATATTTAAAAGAAGAATAAAGAGTTTTTAAGTCTAAATTATGATGTAATTTCTTTGCATGCATTTCCATTCTCCATCTTTCTCCCACCCATAACCAGTCCCAGCTCTCATACGTAGCTCGTTGCACGGTCTTTGTGGGGGATGACGTCATGCGGGGAAGGGGGAACGTGACGCTAGAGACTGAGAGGCTAGGGATCGCGAGACTAGGGACTGAGAGGCTAGGGATCGCGAGGCTAGGGACCGAGAGGCTAGGGACTGCGAGAGAGGTAGCGCTTAGGAGAGAAAGAGAGAGCGCGAGGTGAACGCGAGAGAAAGAGAGGGTGTGAGGCGAACGTGAAGGAGAGAGATGTTGCGGCGAGGAGAGAGAGAGAGAGAGAGAGAGAGAGAGAGATGACGCGAGGTTAGGGACTGCTAGAGATAGCGCTTAGGAGAGAAAGAGAGAGCGCGAGGTGAACGCGAGAGACAGAGATAGCGAGAGGCGCATGCGAGAGATGACGCAGTGAAGGAAAAGAAGAGGAATTTTTAAAATGAATATATTAATTTAATATTAATTATTTTTAATTATGAATAAATGTGTATTATACATTTGTGTGTGTGTGTGTGTGTGTGTGTGTGTGTGTGTGTGTGTGTGTGTGTGTGTGTGTGTGTGTTTAAAAGAATATAAATGGATATAAATGTATATAAATGTGAATATATAAATGTGAATATAAAATGGATATAAAATTTTAAAAAATATATATAAATGAATATAAAGATAAGAATATAAAGATGAAAATATAAAGATGAAAATATAAATGAATATCATAATATATAAAAATTGTCGGTGATGGAGGTGGCTATGGTAAAGCCGACGATTGTGGATGCGAGGCGGTGAAGCAGCTGAATGCTAGGTGCTGTGAGAAGCGGAGGCGACGGCTGGGCGGGGACTCCTGCATAACAGAAAATTTTTATTAATTATTTTAATAATTTATAATTAAAAAGAAATACTTACTAGTTCCAATTTTCCACCACAGGTTCTGGTGGATATGGCTCTAGGCCAAACAGTTCCCGAAGAGCATACATGTTCTCCCATAGCCAACTGTTATTGGCATCCATTTCCCGCGCCTCTGCAGTTTCGCACCACATTTCTGCAAACATTTGTCGATGTTCCCACCTCAGCATTCTCACCCACTCTCGTTCAGTTAAACCTTGCTCCACCACATGTTGCGACCGTAAATTTTGCACAATGTTATAGATCATCTGAAAAATATGAATATTTAATATATATCTAAACATATTGCAATATTCTGTACAATAGTTTTAAATAAATTGTACAACTTACTATTTCGGGGAGCGTACGGCGCAGAAAACCTCCAGTCATTTTTTTCACTATTTTTTACACTCACTTCGCTCGGCGACTGTTCGAGACTTTTTGATGTGGAGACAGACTCTCTCTCCATAAGCTTCAACCCCACCCCTCTCAAAATTATCGCAATTCTTCCTTAAAAGATATTTAGAAAAATGTTTCGCTCTCGTTTACGACCGATTTTCCGCGAGGGTACAAAGCTGCCGAACGTCAACGCTTTTACATTTGCACCCCTATAAATAACGTTTGACATGTTCGTCGCAGCGTCGGCCCTAAAATCTTCATTCCTTTCCTAATGATAAAATGTCCATAAAATGAAAAACAGTTTTATGGCTTCGGGTAGCCATAAATCACAAAGATAATCAGTTGCCGAGCATGCTTAGACCCCCCCCCCCTCCTTTGTCGAAACATCCCCCTCCACCCGCGTGACGTCAGCCCCCGCGCCCCCGAGATACCCCCGCCCCGCGTGACGTCATACCCCTCGCCGCGGAGAACCCCCGCGCCCCGCACCCCCCTCGGAGCCCCATGGGTTAGAACCGGCATAGTATTACTACTGACGATAACAAAACTTGTTTACAGAATTAAAATTTCTTAAAAAATGACACTATTAGCTGTAACATCAATTAACAAAATTCGGTATATTTACACCTATAAAGATACAAACAAAACTGATAGCGGTACAAACGTCTGCAGGCAATTACAAAACAGCACCCGTATACAAAATTGAAATATCCCAAAAATGACATTATTATCTCTAATATCAATTTTGAACATTCGGTATATTTATACCTGTAAAGGTACAAACAAAACGGAAAACAATACAAACGTCTGCAGACGATAATAAAACAGCACTTGTTTACAGAATTAAAATTTCTTAAAAAATGACACTATTAGCTGTAACATCAATTTTTAAAACTCGGTGTATTTACACCTGTAGGGGTACAAACAAGACGTAAAGCAATACAAACGTCTGCAGACGGTAACAAAACAGCACCCGTTTACAGAATTAAAATATCTTAAAAAATGACACTATTAGCTGTAACATCAATTTTTAAAACTCGGTGTATTTACACCTGTAGGGGTATAAACAAAACGGAAAGCAATACAAACGTCTGCAGACGGTAACAAAACAGCGTTTACAGAATTAAAATTTTTCATAAAATGACACTATTATCTGTAACATCAATTTTTAAAATTCGGTGTATTTACACCTGTAGGGGTACAAACGAAACGGAAAGCAGTACAAACGTCTGCAGGCAATTACAAAACAGCACCCGTATACAAAATTGAAATATCCCAAAAATGACATTATTAGCTCTAATATCAATTTTGAACATTCGGTATATTTACACCTGTAAAGGTACAAACAAAACGGAAAGCAATACAAAAAAACGTCTGCAGACGGTAACAAAACAGCACCCGTTTACAGAATTAAAATATCTTAAAAAATGACACTGTTACGTCCTGGCCTGCACGAAGGAAAGGCCGCTCGAAGGTCGTAACAGCGTTTTCCCGAAAATCGGAGTGATTTCGGGTCGAACGGACTGTCTGGCCCTTTTGCAGGTCAACGACTGGATAGTCGCTTTTACCTGGCTTATTTCAGGGGTTCGTTCGTCGGTCCTTTTCGGTAAGGGAATTAAATCCCTTTTACGCGGGATAGGACCTTGTGCGATCTCGGGGGATATATGAAGGAACGCAGGGGTTTAAATAAGACTTTAAATTCGCGTAATGTAAATAATTATCATTTATTCAAAAAAAAAATAATAAAATCTTAATAATATTCGGAGAATTAGACATTTGAATTTGTGGACATGTATAAACAATTATATATGAGTGTGTGTGTAACGTTGATGTGCTATGAGGCGGTTGAGGATTCGCGTTGGCTTTTGATCGTCCCGTTTCAATCGGAGAGCGCGTTTCAATGCTCGACGGGCAGCGATTTCCACTACTTATTAAGTTTAGTCGCGATTCCGGGGATTTATTCACTTCCGTGATCGTAGAAGAATGAAAGTACTCACTGTTGGCTGTATATTATTTGGTGAGCGGGTTGGCGGCTATACGTTGATCCTCAGGATCGCTGGTTCCTTCGAGTGGTGTGGGCGAAGGTGTAGGTTGACTGGTAGCTGGTTGTTGAGCTCCGACGGTCACAATATATGTTTAATGCGAGGATCCAGAAGTGTGTAACTGCCACGACGTAGGCGGAATTAATAGAGCGTTCTTGGAAGATTCGCTGCTTTTATACTATTCGTCTGCCTTTCCTATAGGGCAAAGGGCGTCTTCTTTTCTTGTGACTCATAGTCATACGTTCGGTGTTTAATCCCCTTTACGCAACGTATTGCTTCCTTGTATGAAGAGTTCTTTCCTAATTCCGATCTTTGGTCTACTGATAGCGTGTGTCGATCGTGATATTTCAACATTACCTATGACTTATTGATCAAAGTGTAGGTTTCGTAATCTCACCGATCGAGTTGTTTCACAATCACTGTCTTTCTCCGTTTAATTCTTATAACTAATTTCGGTCTTATAATTAATATGTTCGCGGAACGCGAATCTGCGTAAATCGGGGAGGAGAAAAGAATCGTGCAGTCCACAGGACGTAACAACACTATTAGCTGTAACATCAATTTTTAAAACTCGGTGTATTTACTCCTGTAGGGGTACAAACAAAACGGAAAGCAGTACAAACGTCTGCAGGCAATTACAAAACAGCACCCGTATACAAAATTGAAATATCCCAAAAATGACATTATTAGTTCTAATATCAATTTTGAACATTCGGTATATTTACACCTGTAAGGGTACAAACAAAACGGAAAGCAATACAAACGTCTGCAGACGGTAACAAAACAGCGTTTACAGAATTAAAATTTCTCATAAAATGACATTATTAGCTGTAACATCAATTTTAATAATTCTGTATAATTACACCTGTATAGATACGAACAAAATGGAAAGCGGTACAAACGTCTGCAGGCAATTACAAAACAGCACCCGTATGCAGAATTGAAATATCCCAAAATTGACATTATCAGTGGCACTGTCCGCTCTTAGCATCCTTCGCAAAACCTTGCGAAGGGTGAGACCCCTCACCACGTCAAGATGGCGGACAACGAGGGGGGGCTTCTGCGACCTAGGTTTGATATATTTTTATCTGTAGGGATACAAACATAATAAAAAGCGGTACAAACGTCTGCAAACGATTACAAAACAACATTCGTTTACAGAATTAAAAAATGACACTATTAGCTGTAACATCAATATTTAAAACTCGGTGTATTTACACCTGTAGGGGTACAAACGAAACGGAAAGCGGTACAAACGTCTACAAACAATTACAAAACATCACCCGTTTACAGATTTATAATATCTCAAGGAATGACAATGTTAGCTCTAATCTCAAAATAGAACATTCGGTATATTTTTTTTTAGGGGTACAAACGGAAAACTTATGTTGTTGTTTTTTACGATGTACGTTTGCAACGTTTTCATGAATTTACTTTACAACATTTACCTCACATGAAGATAGGATTAGGATGAACGGCGGACTTCGAATACTTGATTTGTTGGCTTCTACGGCCTAGATTTGTTATGTTTCCATGATTTCAACGTGCCGTATGCACTTTTGATGAAGATAGGATCAGGATGTACGCCGGATTTCGAAAACTGGAATCGCTGGCTTCTACGACGTAGGTTTGCCTAATTCTCATGATTTCAACGTACCGCATGCACGAATGATGAAGATAGGATTAGGATGAACGGCGGATTTCGGAAACTCGATCCACTGGCTTCTGCGACCTAGGTTTGCCTCTCTCTGTCAATATCTTTGTCAGAGTTCAGCAAGAGCATCTCAAATATGGCACAATTGGAAGCAAGTTTGTTGGAGCAAGCCACAAGGGTGAATTCGGTGGAAGAATATATTGTGTGGGAGCAGCAATGTGACGAATACATCGAATCACTGGAAGAACAAAGTCGAATAAAACGACCACGATTACCGATCGGAGTTCGACAATCGCTTGTCTCCCAAATGGCGCGTCTCGAAGGGTTGAAGAATTCGGTACGCAGACGTTTTGTACATGCAGGTGCTGGAAGCAGTTCGCGAGACATCGGACTCATATGGCGAGAGATTGATACGGCGTTCGAGAGCCGCATCTTGACTGGTGCGGTGATAAACAGCAATCACATTGAACCTCGTCAATTTCTAGAGGAGGCCAAAGACATTGTGATCAGATACGTGCAAAAAGTGTTGCAAAAACACACTAGTGTGAAAGTGAACACTATATTTAATGGCGAGTTCATGTCGGGCGATAAGCGTGCTAATAAAAGTATGAATACGAAAAACTTTGAAATCTTTCGCACCTCCGATTTACATGATTGGTATAAACGCCGCGTTATCGACCCCACACTAGCATCGCTAGAATAGTTTCAAGAACGCGATAGTGGTTGGGCATTGTCGCGAATAATCAATTTAATTGTAAATATAAACAAGTATAATCCAATGCGTGCGGGATGCCACATTAAATTACCGCGAGAAATAATGAACAAAAGAGCAGTGGTTAATGTGCAATCAAAAGACTATGCATGTTTTATTATAATGCGCGTATTATTATACTCTCCCCGTGGGACGCCATGTTAAAGCATACACAAATTACGTTCGAATTACTTACAGACGTTGACATGATAATGTTTATCGAACGGGGTATACGCGGCGGTCTGAGTCAATGTTCAAACAGATATGCACACGCTAATAACAAGTACATGCAGTCGTACGATCCATTGAAACCATCTTCGTATCTAATGTATTTCGATGTAAATAATTTGTATGGATGGGCAATGTGTCAACCATTGCCTTATGCTGATTTTCAATGGGTCGACGATGTATCTAATTTCGACACATCATATATCGCGCTCGATTCACCCACAGGCTACATCCTCGAGGTAGATTTAGAATATCCACGACATATTCACGACACGCACACTGACCTACCGTTTTGCCCGACACGCGACAAGCCGCCAGGCAAGCGGGAAGATAAGCTTCTCGCAACGCTATATGATAAGAAGCGATATGTGATACACTACCGCAACCTGCAGCAATGTACGCGTCACGGCCTTCGCGTTGCAAAAATACATCGCATATTACAATTCGCGCAATCTCCATGGCATATATTTACAATTAAATTGATTATTCGCGACAATGCCCAATCACTATCGCGTTCTTGAAACTCTCCTAGCGATGCTAGTGTGGGGTCGATAACGCGACGTTTGTGCCAATCATGTAAATCGGAGGTGCGAAAGATTTCAAAGTTTTTCGTATTGATACTTTTATTAGCACGCTTATCGCCCGACATGAACTCGCCATTAAATATAGTGTTCACTTTCACACTAGTGTGTTTTTGCTGTTACGTCCGGAGCGCAGTCGCGGCGTGAAATTCGCGAGAAATAATTATCGCGGTACACGTGCTCGGATTATCGCGCTGAACAACGTCGTATTTCGGAAAACCTTTCCGGGGATACTCACGACGAAGGGTGTTCTGCCAAGGCTACACGCAACGGTTCAATGTCTTGCGGAGTGGAGGGTGTCGCCTTAAGATTCGTACGAGGGAGTTGCAAATGTTACTCAGGAGTATGGGGATATTATCGAATATAATCCTGAAAACATTCGAGGGAATCATCGACGGAGTGGAAAATTGTAATCACGATGTTACCATCGGTGTCGATACGAAAGGTTTCTTCGCCGTTGATGTACCGTAGGTAAGCGATCTGACAACGGTAACAGTGGAGATGAAGGTCGCGAGTTACCGACAGTCGATGGAAGTTACACGCTGAGCAAAGTATTCCGGTTGGTAAGTTACCGATTACGAGCAAATGTTTGGCAATGTTCAACCATTCGTTTCGAGCAGTACCGCGTAAACGCATATGGCAGTCTACACAAAGGGCGGCATTTGTTTCTTTATTAATAAACCCGACTGATATTTGGCAGTAAGGGGTTCCCTGTTCAATCTTCTTCCTCTTCGGGAAGAGGCAAGATGTACGTGGCGATGAGGTACTGAGGCCTTATTGGGCACATGGGTGAATTATTTAAATAAATGGAATTAAATAAATGAATAAAACGTTCGCGTTATTTTATTTGGAATTCTAGAATATTCATTGAGTGTGCTACGTTAGTTGCGCTTAGTTTGCAAAAGAGAAATCGTCGAGATCCCTTTTTTTTATCAAGGGTCTAAGGGTCAGTTTTATGACCCTAGGCAAAAAACAGAGTTTCACTTTTATGGCCCTTGGAAAACGCAGTTTTCCAAGAGTCTTTACGAATATTCTAAAGACCACGTGTAAAGTTATATTTCAAATTTCGTAGAAAATATTAATTTTAAATATGTTTAAACAATAATTATACACGCACGTGTTTGAAATTATTTCGATAATTTGGCTATTTGTGACGGCAAATAGTCTTATTCTTTAGTACTAGAATCTTAGCGTTGAATTTTATTATTTATTTCAATTGTTTATAATAGTTGAGACTTACCTTAGTGGATCTCTGGGGGGTGGACAGTGGTTCCCCGATGCTCTGGAATAGGCGCGTCGTAATGGGTGTGCAGATGTCCGCCCTGATTTGCAAATACCGGGTGCGACGAGGATCGTTGTCCGGGATGTCGTCTCTCGGAATACGAGGGTTCTCGAATTCGATTGGAGTCAATTGCACTGGCCACTTTCTCAGTTTAACGTCTTTATTATTAACAGCGAACGGCGCGGTTCCGTCAAATAAATTATCGTACTCTGAGTCGTTATGATAGTAGGTGCCGATGAGATTTGAATATTCACTCGATGATGCCGGATAGTAGAGTCGCGCGGTTAAACGGCGAAGTTGGTTTTTCCTGCCTGCACGGCGTGTCTTAGGCATAATGATTTATAATATAAAACATTATGAATATTGCGTCACTTTTACAATAAGTCGACGTGCGGCGGTCCTCACTGTCGGTTATTGTTCCAGTGCGTAACTACGAGCGGTTCGTCCTCTCGAAGTAGTCAGAACAGAATTCAGAAATTATAAGAAAAGTGAAATCGTGCGGCAGCGACGAGCGGTTCGTCCTCTCTAAGTCGCAGCTTGGATTCCACTAAGAAAATTATTTATATAATAGATTTTCACTACACGTGCAGATTGGAAGAACTCGTTTTAGAATATTTTAGAAATACTAAAATCGTAATATTAGAATAGTAATAATATTAAAGCAAAATATTATATTGGAAACGCGTGAAATTGGAATTGGAATTGTTTAAAATAAATGTGGAGAATTATTATAAATGAAACACACACTTTTATTCTAAATTAACACTGCACGATACAAAGTTAACTAAAGTTAAAGTTTTAATACTAGAGTTAGGACTTATAATATTAGAGTTAGAATGTTAGAATTGAATTAGATTTAGAATTAGGAGAGCGTTCAAGGTATGACTGCTCTAGTCGGAGTCGCGATATGATCTGCCGGATTTTGGGACCGCTCTGAGGTCCTTCGTTTTCGGTGGCTCGGCGCTGCGGCGGCCCGAGAGTGGGAGACGCTCGGTGTAGCGGGGGCGTTTCCCCGTAGTGGGAAGTTCCTAGACGTTACGCAGCGCCTCTCCTAGTCACTAGGCTGAGTTAGGCATCATGGCCGGCACTGGCGCGCTTTTCAAACAGCGCTTAGAGGACTTAGAATTTATTTCATGTGAAAGTAAAAATTTTATGTGACCGGACGTGACACCTCCCCCCTTAAGAGAAAATGTTGGATCATGTTCCAATGCTCCTCTGGCAATCGTGTTGAGCATAGAGGGCTTTTCCATGGGAAACATGATATGATCGCGGAGGCGATCAAGGTCCTCGCTGGTGTAGATGCCGCTAGAGGCGAGTGAGTCGGGACTCACGTATTTCCATGATGGTTTGGTTAGCGGTTTGATCGTTGACGGCGCCATTGATTCCACGAGTTTTGGCGTCAGTCGATACCAGGTGCTGCGGATTTGATACAACGCTGGTAGAAGTCCGTTGCAGTCCCTGAGTGTTCCAGATTTTGTGATTGTATTTTTGATCTGGGTAATAGGAAAAGGGATTTATTCTGGTGGGTGACGGGAAGCTCGTTGTAGCAATTGTACGTAGACCTCTTCCTTCTTTGGCTCGATGTCGTCGACTTTGCATTCTTCTATGTCCAATAGGGAGAGCGTAGTGATATTTAAACCGCGGCCACCGCAATCATAGCCTATTAGCCCGTTTGAGGCTGAGGCTAACAGTACGGTTATAGCTAAGATGGTTACGTATGTCTTCATTCTACTGGGGTTTGTCGACTACTGGCCGGTCCTCCGCCGGGGCATCCAAGTCGTCTGGTTCGGAGTGGGGGTCTTCCTCGGTGGGGGCCCGATGCGGCGAGGCTTTTAATTTATCCTCGTGTACAATTCTTGTTTTAGTTCTACTTATAGCTAACTTAACATTATGATTTCCTAAAAGATTAATTATTTTATAAGGACCCGTGTATTGGTCGCCCAATTTTCCTTTGCTCGGTTCTTTCAACAAATATACATAGTCTCCTGCTCTGAATTGTCGAGTATTAACTCTACGGTCATAATAAATTTTTGATCTTTGTTTAGCGGCAATTAGGTTTTCGCGGGCGATAGCCTGAATGTCTGTTAATTTGTTAAAAAGAGTTGTGAGATAGTTAGCATAGCTTTCGTCCGCGACGTCGGCGACGTCAGGATTGCTGGAAGGTGCCCTGGCTATCCTCCCGAAGACTAACTCGTGAGGGGTGTATCGCGTCCCCTCATGTACGCTCGTATTATAGGAGAATGATGCTAATTTTAGGTATATGTATATCCCATTCGTTATTTTTATCTACGTACTGTTTTAGGTATTCCCACAAAACGTGGTGGGAGCGCTCTATTGAGCCATTAGATTGCGGCCTATAGGCCGTAGTTTTAAAGAGTTTAATTCTAAATTTCTTCGCTATATTACGCATTAGGCTATTTAGAAAATGCGATCCCTGGTCCGTTAATATAGCTTTCGGTGCTCCGAAAACGCATATTAATTCATTCGTGAATGCGTCTGCTACATTAATCGCGTTTGCAAAGGGATCGTTAAAGAATACTTAGTTAGGAGGTCTTGTACAGTGAGTATATACATGTTGTTAGTTCGCGTAACGGGTAATGGACCCATGATGTCCATCGAGACCTTGTCGAAGGCCGCGTCAGGTGTATCTATCAATATCATGGGTTGTCTGGTTTTTACGCGGACCAGTTTCTTTAGTTGGCAAGGGCGGCAATTTTTGATGAACGTTTGGATATCGGTTTTCATGCCGTTCCATTGGTAGCGCTTTTTCATACGTTGGTATGTTTTGGAAATACCTTTATGGCCGCCAATCGCCGAGTTGTGATTTTCGGCAATAATATTTTCTCTTTCGTCCTCCGGTGGGACGGAGATTTCATTCCTACAAATAAATATTTTTACATTGGTTTCGCTTAAGACGCGCGTTAGCAATGAGTATACGATATCCCAAGGGACATTATCGATGTCGCCTCTGATTATCGAGATAGACGACAGCTCCGTTTCCCTGACGACGTCTAAAAGCGATCGAAATGATTCTTTTAGTATCTCTCTTTCCGTAGCTCCCGATTCGCGTTCTTCAATGACAAGCGATATAATTTGGCCATTTCCGTCGCAGTTTATTCTTGCCCTGGCTAGAGCTGCTCCTCTAATCATAGGCAAGGATTTACTTTCTCGGAGTATGTGAGCTCCGCGGTCGACTGGTACGCCTTGTTGTGTGACGAAGATAACAAGGTTATCTTTTCGCGTAGAGAAGTTATCTGGAATAGGTACCACTTGTGGTCCCATTCTAGTTCCTTGGACGAATGGTTCGTTTATGTTGTCGAAAATCGGGGCGTTGTCGCTAAGGTCGGAACTGTTGTCGTTCTCGGTCTCGCTTGTTTCACCCGATTCGTCATTAGCTTCGGTTTCGCTAGAAGATCGCGGGTTCGGCGGATCATCTATATTATCGTTTTCCGCTCGTTGCGGGGTTTCCTCGGTTTCTCGAGGCGCTTCTTCGGTTTTCTTTCTTTTAGCATTGAATAATGACTCTTCTGAGCTGGAGAGCTCTCGAGTCTGTTCGAGGGGTAGAATTTGTTCTATTTCGTTTAGCTAAAGAGTTAGATGGAATAGGGTTTCTGGAGAGTGCGTCGGCGTTATCGTTAATTTTACCTGGCTTATACACTACGTTATATTCGTATTCCGCGAGTTTAAGGCGCCATCGGATGAGTCGTGAGGTGGGATCTGTTACGGAGTGCATCCATACCAGCGGTCTGTGATCCGTGACTAGCGTGAACTCCGTCCATTGTAACGTGGTCGTCACGACGCGCGTCCGCCCCAGCCTAATCGCGGAAGCTTCTCCTTCCATCTGTCAACCGCGCGCTGCCGGGCCCTCGCCCTCTCCACTTCCGCCGCTCTTTGTGTCAGGGCCAGTCCCCGCTCGCGGAGGTCCCTCTTCTGATTGTACAGTTCTTTGTACACCTCCGCTAGCAGAGACCATGGTATCGACCCTGACACCACACACGCTGCTTCTACGGGGACGGTGCGATAGGCTCGGACAAGCCTGACAGCCAGCTGCCGCTGCAATTCATGCAGCGACTTTACGCTGGCGACTGTCAGGCTGCCCGACCACACCGGAGCCCCGTAGAGCGCAATGGACCCGACCACCCCCATGTAGAGGCGGCGGGTCCTCTCCTGGGCCCCCCGATGTTGGGCAGCAGTCGGCCAATACTGTTGACCGCCGCCCTAATTCGAGGGGCCAAGCGACGAAAGTGATCCTTCCAGTCCCAACGGCTATCAAATGTTAGTCCCAGATATTTCATCTGGGGCTTTACTTCCATTCGGACCCCTTCTACCGAGATATGGGACCAGGGTGGCCCTCCCCTTCGTTCCCCGGAGAAGAACATGATCTCTGTTTTTTGGAGGGCCACCCTTAGTCCCAATGCGCGAATCCGGCGAACGACGAGAGTCACCCCCGCGCGCGATCTGCGTGCGGCTTCGTCCCAATTATCCCCACGGGCCAGCACCAGCGTGTCATCGGCATAACACACCAGGTGCAGGCCCGCGAGGAGGGCGCCCCGCAGCACCCAGTTGTATCCAAGGTTCCACAGGATTGGTCCAAGGACCGAACCCTGCGGAACCCCACAGTATACTTCCCTTGTGTGCAGCTGTTTGTACCGTCCCCTGTATGTGATGCACCTATCACTAAGATAATAGTTCCCGATCACCTCCTGAATATAAAGAGGCACTTCGTGATAGCGAAGCGCCTCTCGTATATATCTCCAGGGCAACGTGTTGAAGGCGTTCGATATATCAAGGCTCGTCGCCAACAACACGTCGCCCCGGCGGACCGCCTCATCCGAGAAGGCCTTCACGCGCAGTACCGCATCTATCGTAGATCGACCTTCTCGGAATCCGTACTGACAGTCCGCCAGATCGGGCCCTACCCGCGACAGGTGCAGTCTGAGGCGGGCCGCAATAATACGCTCAAAGAGCTTGCCCGCCTCGTCCAACAAACAGATGGGACGGTACGCCGCGGGAGAGTCCGCGGGGCGCCCCTCTTTTCTTAGCAGAACGAGTCCCACCTCCTTCCATATGCGGGGAAAACGTCCCGTTTTGAGGCAGTTGTCAAACAACTGCCTCATCCGGCCTCCGAGAGCGCTCAGCGCGATGGGATCCCAGGCCTTTCCTGGGATCCCATCAGGCCCCGGGGCGGTATTTTTTGCCCGAAGCCTGCGGATTACCCAGGTGAGCTCCTCCCCCGTTATTTGCAAGTCCTCGGTCCAGTTAGTTTGGACCTCAGGACCTGCTGGTCCTTCCCCACTCTCCTCTCCGCTGTCACAGGGGAAGAGAGTGGAGACGACCTCCTCCAAGAATCGAGGGTGGAGACCCTCCGTGATCGGCGGACCCCCTGATCGCAGTTTCTTTC
>NW_028141795.1:0-15414 GCF_030444845.1 Prenolepis imparis
ATGCGACGCAACCTTATTTTATGTATAGCAAATGAAAAAGTTTGTACGCTGTTGTCTGCTTGGTACCAAAAGATTCTGTAATCAATGTACTATTAAAATGTATAATCGATGAATTTTTGGCTCGTCTTAAAATATTAGAAATCGATACTTTATTACCGCTGACCCCATTCGACGCAACTTTATTTTATGTATATCAAGTTAAAAAATTTGTACGCTGGTGTCTGTTTGGTACCAAATGGTTCTGTAATCAATGTACTATTAAAATGTATAATCGATGAATTTTTGGCTCGTCTTAAAATATTAGAAATCGATACTTTTTTACCGCTGACCCTATGCGACGCAACCTTATTTTATGTATATCAAGTTAAAAAATTTGTACGCTGGTGTCTGTTTGGTACCAAATGATTCTGTAATCAATGTACTATTAAAATGTATAATCGATGAATTTTTGGCTCGTCTTAAAATATTAGAAATCGATACTTTTTTACCGCTGACCCCATTCGACGCAACTTTATTTTATGTATATCAAGTTAAAAAATTTGTACGCTGGTGTCTGTTAGGTACCAAATGGTTCTGTAATCAATGTACTATTAAAATGTATAATCGATGAAAATTTGGCTCGTCTTAAAATATTAGAAATCCATACTTTTTTACCGCTGACCCTATGCGACGCAACCTTATTTTATGTATATCAAGTTAAATAATTTGTACGCTGGTGTCTGTTTGGTACCAAATGATTGTGTAATCAATGTACTATTAAAATGTATAATCGATGAATTTTTGGCTCGTCTTAAAATATTAGAAATCGATACTTTTTTACCGCTGACTCCATTCGACGCAACTTTATTTTATGTATATCAAGTTAAAAAATTTGTACGCTGGTGTCTGCATGCTATCAAAAGATTCTGTAATCAATGTACTATTAAAATGTATAATCGATGAATTTTTGGCTCGTCTTTAAATATTTGAAATCGATACTTTTTTACCGCTGACCCCATTCGACGCAACTTTATTTTATGTATATCAAGTTAAAAAATTTGTACGCTGGTGTCTGCATGGTATCAAAAGATTCTGTAATCAATGTACTATTAAAATGTATAATCGATGAATTTTTGGCTCGTCTTAAAATATTAGAAATCGATACTTTTTTACCGCTGACCCTATGCGACGCAACCTTATTTTATGTATATCAAGTTAAAAAATTTGTACGCTGGTGTCTGTTTGGTACCAAATGGTTCTGTAATCAATGTACTATTAAAATGTATAATCGATGAATTTTTGGCTCGTCTTAAAATATTAGAAATCGATACTATTTTACCGCTGACCCTATGCGACGCAACCTTATTTTATGTATAGCAAATGAAAAAGTTTGTACGCTGTTGTCTGCTTGGTACCAAAAGATTCTGTAATCAATGTACTATTAAAATGTATAATCGATGAATTTTTGGCTCGTCTTAAAATATTAGAAATCGATACTTTATTACCGCTGACCCCATTCGACGCAACTTTATTTTATGTATATCAAGTTAAAAAATTTGTACGCTGGTGTCTGTTTGGTACCAAATGGTTCTGTAATCAATGTACTATTAAAATGTATAATCGATGAATTTTTGGCTCGTCTTAAAATATTAGAAATCGATACTTTTTTACCGCTGACCCTATGCGACGCAACCTTATTTTATGTATATCAAGTTAAAAAATTTGTACGCTGGTGTCTGTTTGGTACCAAATGATTCTGTAATCAATGTACTATTAAAATGTATAATCGATGAATTTTTGGCTCGTCTTAAAATATTAGAAATCGATACTTTTTTACCGCTGACCCCATTCGACGCAACTTTATTTTATGTATATCAAGTTAAAAAATTTGTACGCTGGTGTCTGTTTGGTACCAAATGGTTCTGTAATCAATGTACTATTAAAATGTATAATCGATGAAAATTTGGCTCGTCTTAAAATATTAGAAATCCATACTTTTTTACCGCTGACCCTATGCGACGCAACCTTATTTTATGTATATCAAGTTAAATAATTTGTACGCTGGTGTCTGTTTGGTACCAAATGATTGTGTAATCAATGTACTATTAAAATGTATAATCGATGAATTTTTGGCTCGTCTTAAAATATTAGAAATCGATACTTTTTTACCGCTGACTCCATTCGACGCAACTTTATTTTATGTATATCAAGTTAAAAAATTTGTACGCTGGTGTCTGCATGCTATCAAAAGATTCTGTAATCAATGTACTATTAAAATGTATAATCGATGAATTTTTGGCTCGTCTTTAAATATTTGAAATCGATACTTTTTTACCGCTGACCCCATTCGACGCAACTTTATTTTATGTATATCAAGTTAAAAAATTTGTACGCTGGTGTCTGCATGGTATCAAAAGATTCTGTAATCAATGTACTATTAAAATGTATAATCGATGAATTTTTGGCTCGTCTTAAAATATTAGAAATCGATACTTTTTTACCGCTGACCCTATGCGACGCAACCTTATTTTATGTATATCAAGTTAAAAAATTTGTACGCTGGTGTCTGTTTGGTACCAAATGGTTCTGTAATCAATGTACTATTAAAATGTATAATCGATGAATTTTTGGCTCGTCTTAAAATATTAGAAATCGATACTATTTTACCGCTGACCCTATGCGACGCAACCTTATTTTATGTATAGCAAATGAAAAAATTTGTACGCTGGTGTCTGTTTGGTACCAAATGGTTCTGTAATCAATGTACTATTAAAATGTATAATCGATGAAATTTTGGCTCGTCTTAAAATATTAGAAATCCATACTTTTTTACCGCTGACCCTATGCGACGCAACCTTATTTTATGTATATCAAGTTAAAAAATTTGTACGCTGGTGTCTGGTACCAAATGATTCTGTAATCAATGTACTATTAAAATGTATAATCGATGAATTTTTGGCTCGTCTTAAAATATTAGAAATCGATACTTTTTTACCGCTGACCCCATTCGACGCAACTTTATTTTATGTATATCAAGTTAAAAAATTTGTACGTTGGTGTCTGTTTGGTACCAAATGGTTCTGTAATCAATGTACTATTAAAATGTATAATCGATGAAATTTTGGCTCGTCTTAAAATATTAGAAATCCATACTTTTTTACCGCTGACCCTATGCGACGCAACCTTATTTTATGTATATCAAGTTAAAAAATTTGTACGCTGGTGTCTGTTTGGTACCAAATGATTCTGTAATCAATGTACTATTAAAATGTATAATCGATGAATTTTTGGCTCGTCTTAAAATATTAGAAATCGATACTTTTTTACCGCTGACCCCATTCGACGCAACTTTATTTTATGTATAGCAAGTTAAAAAATTTGTACGCTGGTGTCTGTTTGGTACCAAATGGTTCTGTAATCAATGTACTATTAAAATGTATAATCGATGAATTTTTGGCTCGTCTTAAAATATTAGAAATCGATACTTTATTACCGCTGACCCCATTCGACGCAACTTTATTTTATGTATATCAAGTTAAAAAATTTGTACGCTGGTGTCTGTTTGGTACCAAATGGTTCTGTAATCAATGTACTATTAAAATGTATAATCGATGAAATTTTGGCTCGTCTTAAAATATTAGAAATCCATACTTTTTTACCGCTGACCCTATGCGACGCAACCTTATTTTATGTATATCAAGTTAAAAAATTTGTACGCTGGTGTCTGTTTGGTACCAAATGATTCTGTAATCAATGTACTATTAAAATGTATAATCGATGAATTTTTGGCTCGTCTTAAAATATTAGAAATCGATACTTTTTTACCGCTGACCCCATTCGACGCAACTTTATTTTATGTATATCAAGTTAAAAAATTTGTACGTTGGTGTCTGTTTGGTACCAAATGGTTCTGTAATCAATGTACTATTAAAATGTATAATCGATGAAATTTTGGCTCGTCTTAAAATATTAGAAATCCATACTTTTTTACCGCTGACCCTATGCGACGCAACCTTATTTTATGTATATCAAGTTAAAAAATTTGTACGCTGGTGTCTGTTTGGTACCAAATGATTCTGTAATCAATGTACTATTAAAATGTATAATCGATGAATTTTTGGCTCGTCTTAAAATATTAGAAATCGATACTTTTTTACCGCTGACCCCATTCGACGCAACTTTATTTTATGTATAGCAAGTTAAAAAATTTGTACGCTGGTGTCTGTTTGGTACCAAATGATTCTGTAATCAATGTACTATTAAAATGTATAATCGATGAATTTTTGGCTCGTCTTAAAATATTAGAAATCGATACTTTTTTACCGCTGACCCTATGCGACGCAACCTTATTTTATGTATATCAAGTTAAAAAATTTGTACGCTGGTGTCTGTTTGGTACCAAATGATTCTGTAATCAATGTACTATTAAAATGTATAATCGATGAATTTTTGGCTCGTCTTAAAATATTAGAAATCGATACTTTTTTACCGCTGACCCTATGCGACGCAACCTTATTTTATGTATATCAAGTTAAAAAATTTGTACGCTGGTGTCTGTTTGGTACCAAATGATTCTGTAATCAATGTACTATTAAAATGTATAATCGATGAATTTTTGGCTCGTCTTAAAATATTAGAAATCGATACTTTTTTACCGCTGACCCCATTCGACGCAACTTTATTTTATGTATATCAAGTTAAAAAATTTGTACGCTGGTGTCTGTTTGGTACCAAATGGTTCTGTAATCAATGTACTATTAAAATGTATAATCGATGAAAATTTGGCTCGTCTTAAAATATTAGAAATCGATACTTTTTTACCGCTGACCCTATGCGACGCAACCTTATTTTATGTATATCAAGTTAAAAAATTTGTACGCTGGTGTCTGTTTGGTACCAAATGATTCTGTAATCAATGTACTATTAAAATGTATAATCGATGAATTTTTGGCTCGTCTTAAAATATTAGAAATCGATACTTTTTTACCGCTGACCCCATTCGACGCAACTTTATTTTATGTATATCAAGTTAAAAAATTTGTACGCTGGTGTCTGTTTGGTACCAAATGGTTCTGTAATCAATGTACTATTAAAATGTATAATCGATGAAAATTTGGCTCGTCTTAAAATATTAGAAATCCATACTTTTTTACCGCTGACCCTATGCGACGCAACCTTATTTTATGTATATCAAGTTAAATAATTTGTACGCTGGTGTCTGTTTGGTACCAAATGATTGTGTAATCAATGTACTATTAAAATGTATAATCGATGAATTTTTGGCTCGTCTTAAAATATTAGAAATCGATACTTTTTTACCGCTGACTCCATTCGACGCAACTTTATTTTATGTATATCAAGTTAAAAAATTTGTACGCTGGTGTCTGCATGCTATCAAAAGATTCTGTAATCAATGTACTATTAAAATGTATAATCGATGAATTTTTGGCTCGTCTTTAAATATTTGAAATCGATACTTTTTTACCGCTGACCCCATTCGACGCAACTTTATTTTATGTATATCAAGTTAAAAAATTTGTACGCTGGTGTCTGCATGGTATCAAAAGATTCTGTAATCAATGTACTATTAAAATGTATAATCGATGAATTTTTGGCTCGTCTTAAAATATTAGAAATCGATACTTTTTTACCGCTGACCCTATGCGACGCAACCTTATTTTATGTATATCAAGTTAAAAAATTTGTACGCTGGAGTCTGTTTGGTACCAAATGGTTCTGTAATCAATGTACTATTAAAATGTATAATCGATGAATTTTTGGCTCGTCTTAAAATATTAGAAATCGATACTATTTTACCGCTGACCCTATGCGACGCAACCTTATTTTATGTATAGCAAATGAAAAAGTTTGTACGCTGTTGTCTCCTTGGTACCAAAAGATTCTGTAATCAATGTACTATTAAAATGTATAATCGATGAATTTTTGGCTCGTCTTAAAATATTAGAAATCGATACTTTATTACCGCTGACCCCATTCGACGCAACTTTATTTTATGTATATCAAGTTAAAAAATTTGTACGCTGGTGTCTGTTTGGTACCAAATGGTTCTGTAATCAATGTACTATTAAAATGTATAATCGATGAAATTTTGGCTCGTCTTAAAATATTAGAAATCCATACTTTTTTACCGCTGACCCTATGCGACGCAACCTTATTTTATGTATATCAAGTTAAAAAATTTGTACGCTGGTGTCTGTTTGGTACCAAATGATTCTGTAATCAATGTACTATTAAAATGTATAATCGATGAATTTTTGGCTCGTCTTAAAATATTAGAAATCGATACTTTTTTACCGCTGACCCCATTCGACGCAACTTTATTTTATGTATATCAAGTTAAAAAATTTGTACGTTGGTGTCTGTTTGGTACCAAATGGTTCTGTAATCAATGTACTATTAAAATGTATAATCGATGAAATTTTGGCTCGTCTTAAAATATTAGAAATCCATACTTTTTTACCGCTGACCCTATGCGACGCAACCTTATTTTATGTATATCAAGTTAAAAAATTTGTACGCTGGTGTCTGTTTGGTACCAAATGATTCTGTAATCAATGTACTATTAAAATGTATAATCGATGAATTTTTGGCTCGTCTTAAAATATTAGAAATCGATACTTTTTTACCGCTGACCCCATTCGACGCAACTTTATTTTATGTATAGCAAGTTAAAAAATTTGTACGCTGGTGTCTGTTTGGTACCAAATGGTTCTGTAATCAATGTACTATTAAAATGTATAATCGATGAATTTTTGGCTCGTCTTAAAATATTAGAAATCGATACTTTATTACCGCTGACCCCATTCGACGCAACTTTATTTTATGTATATCAAGTTAAAAAATTTGTACGCTGGTGTCTGTTTGGTACCAAATGGTTCTGTAATCAATGTACTATTAAAATGTATAATCGATGAAATTTTGGCTCGTCTTAAAATATTAGAAATCCATACTTTTTTACCGCTGACCCTATGCGACGCAACCTTATTTTATGTATATCAAGTTAAAAAATTTGTACGTTGGTGTCTGTTTGGTACCAAATGGTTCTGTAATCAATGTACTATTAAAATGTATAATCGATGAAATTTTGGCTCGTCTTAAAATATTAGAAATCCATACTTTTTTACCGCTGACCCTATGCGACGCAACCTTATTTTATGTATATCAAGTTAAAAAATTTGTACGCTGGTGTCTGTTTGGTACCAAATGATTCTGTAATCAATGTACTATTAAAATGTATAATCGATGAATTTTTGGCTCGTCTTAAAATATTAGAAATCGATACTTTTTTACCGCTGACCCCATTCGACGCAACTTTATTTTATGTATAGCAAGTTAAAAAATTTGTACGCTGGTGTCTGTTTGGTACCAAATGGTTCTGTAATCAATGTACTATTAAAATGTATAATCGATGAATTTTTGGCTCGTCTTAAAATATTAGAAATCGATACTTTTTTACCGCTGACCCTATGCGACGCAACCTTATTTTATGTATATCAAGTTAAAAAATTTGTACGCTGGTGTCTGTTTGGTACCAAATGATTCTGTAATCAATGTACTATTAAAATGTATAATCGATGAATTTTTGGCTCGTCTTAAAATATTAGAAATCGATACTTTTTTACCGCTGACCCTATGCGACGCAACCTTATTTTATGTATATCAAGTTAAAAAATTTGTACGCTGGTGTCTGTTTGGTACCAAATGATTCTGTAATCAATGTACTATTAAAATGTATAATCGATGAATTTTTGGCTCGTCTTAAAATATTAGAAATCGATACTTTTTTACCGCTGACCCTATGCGACGCAACCTTATTTTATGTATATCAAGTTAAAAAATTTGTACGCTGGTGTCTGTTTGGTACCAAATGATTCTGTAATCAATGTACTATTAAAATGTATAATCGATGAATTTTTGGCTCGTCTTAAAATATTAGAAATCGATACTTTTTTACCGCTGACCCCATTCGACGCAACTTTATTTTATGTATATCAAGTTAAAAAATTTGTACGCTGGTGTCTGTTTGGTACCAAATGGTTCTGTAATCAATGTACTATTAAAATGTATAATCGATGAAAATTTGGCTCGTCTTAAAATATTAGAAATCGATACTTTTTTACCGCTGACCCTATGCGACGCAACCTTATTTTATGTATATCAAGTTAAAAAATTTGTACGCTGGTGTCTGTTTGGTACCAAATGATTCTGTAATCAATGTACTATTAAAATGTATAATCGATGAATTTTTGGCTCGTCTTAAAATATTAGAAATCGATACTTTTTTACCGCTGACCCCATTCGACGCAACTTTATTTTATGTATATCAAGTTAAAAAATTTGTACGCTGGTGTCTGTTTGGTACCAAATGGTTCTGTAATCAATGTACTATTAAAATGTATAATCGATGAAAATTTGGCTCGTCTTAAAATATTAGAAATCCATACTTTTTTACCGCTGACCCTATGCGACGCAACCTTATTTTATGTATATCAAGTTAAATAATTTGTACGCTGGTGTCTGTTTGGTACCAAATGATTGTGTAATCAATGTACTATTAAAATGTATAATCGATGAATTTTTGGCTCGTCTTAAAATATTAGAAATCGATACTTTTTTACCGCTGACTCCATTCGACGCAACTTTATTTTATGTATATCAAGTTAAAAAATTTGTACGCTGGTGTCTGCATGCTATCAAAAGATTCTGTAATCAATGTACTATTAAAATGTATAATCGATGAATTTTTTGCTCGTCTTTAAATATTTGAAATCGATACTTTTTTACCGCTGACCCCATTCGACGCAACTTTATTTTATGTATATCAAGTTAAAAAATTTGTACGCTGGTGTCTGCATGGTATCAAAAGATTCTGTAATCAATGTACTATTAAAATGTATAATCGATGAATTTTTGGCTCGTCTTAAAATATTAGAAATCGATACTTTTTTACCGCTGACCCTATGCGACGCAACCTTATTTTATGTATATCAAGTTAAAAAATTTGTACGCTGGTGTCTGTTTGGTACCAAATGGTTCTGTAATCAATGTACTATTAAAATGTATAATCGATGAATTTTTGGCTCGTCTTAAAATATTAGAAATCGATACTATTTTACCGCTGACCCTATGCGACGCAACCTTATTTTATGTATAGCAAATGAAAAAGTTTGTACGCTGTTGTCTCCTTGGTACCAAAAGATTCTGTAATCAATGTACTATTAAAATGTATAATCGATGAATTTTTGGCTCGTCTTAAAATATTAGAAATCGATACTTTATTACCGCTGACCCCATTCGACGCAACTTTATTTTATGTATATCAAGTTAAAAAATTTGTACGCTGGTGTCTGTTTGGTACCAAATGGTTCTGTAATCAATGTACTATTAAAATGTATAATCGATGAAATTTTGGCTCGTCTTAAAATATTAGAAATCCATACTTTTTTACCGCTGACCCTATGCGACGCAACCTTATTTTATGTATATCAAGTTAAAAAATTTGTACGCTGGTGTCTGTTTGGTACCAAATGATTCTGTAATCAATGTACTATTAAAATGTATAATCGATGAATTTTTGGCTCGTCTTAAAATATTAGAAATCGATACTTTTTTACCGCTGACCCCATTCGACGCAACTTTATTTTATGTATATCAAGTTAAAAAATTTGTACGTTGGTGTCTGTTTGGTACCAAATGGTTCTGTAATCAATGTACTATTAAAATGTATAATCGATGAAATTTTGGCTCGTCTTAAAATATTAGAAATCCATACTTTTTTACCGCTGACCCTATGCGACGCAACCTTATTTTATGTATATCAAGTTAAAAAATTTGTACGCTGGTGTCTGTTTGGTACCAAATGATTCTGTAATCAATGTACTATTAAAATGTATAATCGATGAATTTTTGGCTCGTCTTAAAATATTAGAAATCGATACTTTTTTACCGCTGACCCCATTCGACGCAACTTTATTTTATGTATAGCAAGTTAAAAAATTTGTACGCTGGTGTCTGTTTGGTACCAAATGGTTCTGTAATCAATGTACTATTAAAATGTATAATCGATGAATTTTTGGCTCGTCTTAAAATATTAGAAATCGATACTTTATTACCGCTGACCCCATTCGACGCAACTTTATTTTATGTATATCAAGTTAAAAAATTTGTACGCTGGTGTCTGTTTGGTACCAAATGGTTCTGTAATCAATGTACTATTAAAATGTATAATCGATGAAATTTTGGCTCGTCTTAAAATATTAGAAATCCATACTTTTTTACCGCTGACCCTATGCGACGCAACCTTATTTTATGTATATCAAGTTAAAAAATTTGTACGCTGGTGTCTGTTTGGTACCAAATGATTCTGTAATCAATGTACTATTAAAATGTATAATCGATGAATTTTTGGCTCGTCTTAAAATATTAGAAATCGATACTTTTTTACCGCTGACCCCATTCGACGCAACTTTATTTTATGTATATCAAGTTAAAAAATTTGTACGTTGGTGTCTGTTTGGTACCAAATGGTTCTGTAATCAATGTACTATTAAAATGTATAATCGATGAAATTTTGGCTCGTCTTAAAATATTAGAAATCCATACTTTTTTACCGCTGACCCTATGCGACGCAACCTTATTTTATGTATATCAAGTTAAAAAATTTGTACGCTGGTGTCTGTTTGGTACCAAATGATTCTGTAATCAATGTACTATTAAAATGTATAATCGATGAATTTTTGGCTCGTCTTAAAATATTAGAAATCGATACTTTTTTACCGCTGACCCCATTCGACGCAACTTTATTTTATGTATAGCAAGTTAAAAAATTTGTACGCTGGTGTCTGTTTGGTACCAAATGGTTCTGTAATCAATGTACTATTAAAATGTATAATCGATGAATTTTTGGCTCGTCTTAAAATATTAGAAATCGATACTTTTTTACCGCTGACCCTATGCGACGCAACCTTATTTTATGTATATCAAGTTAAAAAATTTGTACGCTGGTGTCTGTTTGGTACCAAATGATTCTGTAATCAATGTACTATTAAAATGTATAATCGATGAATTTTTGGCTCGTCTTAAAATATTAGAAATCGATACTTTTTTACCGCTGACCCTATGCGACGCAACCTTATTTTATGTATATCAAGTTAAAAAATTTGTACGCTGGTGTCTGTTTGGTACCAAATGATTCTGTAATCAATGTACTATTAAAATGTATAATCGATGAATTTTTGGCTCGTCTTAAAATATTAGAAATCGATACTTTTTTACCGCTGACCCTATGCGACGCAACCTTATTTTATGTATATCAAGTTAAAAAATTTGTACGCTGGTGTCTGTTTGGTACCAAATGGTTCTGTAATCAATGTACTATTAAAATGTATAATCGATGAAAATTTGGCTCGTCTTAAAATATTAGAAATCGATACTTTTTTACCGCTGACCCTATGCGACGCAACCTTATTTTATGTATATCAAGTTAAAAAATTTGTACGCTGGTGTCTGTTTGGTACCAAATGATTCTGTAATCAATGTACTATTAAAATGTATAATCGATGAATTTTTGGCTCGTCTTAAAATATTAGAAATCGATACTTTTTTACCGCTGACCCCATTCGACGCAACTTTATTTTATGTATATCAAGTTAAAAAATTTGTACGCTGGTGTCTGTTTGGTACCAAATGGTTCTGTAATCAATGTACTATTAAAATGTATAATCGATGAAAATTTGGCTCGTCTTAAAATATTAGAAATCCATACTTTTTTACCGCTGACCCTATGCGACGCAACCTTATTTTATGTATATCAAGTTAAATAATTTGTACGCTGGTGTCTGTTTGGTACCAAATGATTGTGTAATCAATGTACTATTAAAATGTATAATCGATGAATTTTTGGCTCGTCTTAAAATATTAGAAATCGATACTTTTTTACCGCTGACTCCATTCGACGCAACTTTATTTTATGTATATCAAGTTAAAAAATTTGTACGCTGGTGTCTGCATGCTATCAAAAGATTCTGTAATCAATGTACTATTAAAATGTATAATCGATGAATTTTTGGCTCGTCTTTAAATATTTGAAATCGATACTTTTTTACCGCTGACCCCATTCGACGCAACTTTATTTTATGTATATCAAGTTAAAAAATTTGTACGCTGGTGTCTGCATGGTATCAAAAGATTCTGTAATCAATGTACTATTAAAATGTATAATCGATGAATTTTTGGCTCGTCTTAAAATATTAGAAATCGATACTTTTTTACCGCTGACCCTATGCGACGCAACCTTATTTTATGTATATCAAGTTAAAAAATTTGTACGCTGGTGTCTGTTTGGTACCAAATGGTTCTGTAATCAATGTACTATTAAAATGTATAATCGATGAATTTTTGGCTCGTCTTAAAATATTAGAAATCGATACTATTTTACCGCTGACCCTATGCGACGCAACCTTATTTTATGTATAGCAAATGAAAAAGTTTGTACGCTGTTGTCTGCTTGGTACCAAAAGATTCTGTAATCAATGTACTATTAAAATGTATAATCGATGAATTTTTGGCTCGTCTTAAAATATTAGAAATCGATACTTTATTACCGCTGACCCCATTCGACGCAACTTTATTTTATGTATATCAAGTTAAAAAATTTGTACGCTGGTGTCTGTTTGGTACCAAATGGTTCTGTAATCAATGTACTATTAAAATGTATAATCGATGAAATTTTGGCTCGTCTTAAAATATTAGAAATCCATACTTTTTTACCGCTGACCCTATGCGACGCAACCTTATTTTATGTATATCAAGTTAAAAAATTTGTACGCTGGTGTCTGTTTGGTACCAAATGATTCTGTAATCAATGTACTATTAAAATGTATAATCGATGAATTTTTGGCTCGTCTTAAAATATTAGAAATCGATACTTTTTTACCGCTGACCCCATTCGACGCAACTTTATTTTATGTATATCAAGTTAAAAAATTTGTACGTTGGTGTCTGTTTGGTACCAAATGGTTCTGTAATCAATGTACTATTAAAATGTATAATCGATGAAATTTTGGCTCGTCTTAAAATATTAGAAATCCATACTTTTTTACCGCTGACCCTATGCGACGCAACCTTATTTTATGTATATCAAGTTAAAAAATTTGTACGCTGGTGTCTGTTTGGTACCAAATGATTCTGTAATCAATGTACTATTAAAATGTATAATCGATGAATTTTTGGCTCGTCTTAAAATATTAGAAATCGATACTTTTTTACCGCTGACCCCATTCGACGCAACTTTATTTTATGTATAGCAAGTTAAAAAATTTGTACGCTGGTGTCTGTTTGGTACCAAATGGTTCTGTAATCAATGTACTATTAAAATGTATAATCGATGAATTTTTGGCTCGTCTTAAAATATTAGAAATCGATACTTTATTACCGCTGACCCCATTCGACGCAACTTTATTTTATGTATATCAAGTTAAAAAATTTGTACGCTGGTGTCTGTTTGGTACCAAATGGTTCTGTAATCAATGTACTATTAAAATGTATAATCGATGAAATTTTGGCTCGTCTTAAAATATTAGAAATCCATACTTTTTTACCGCTGACCCTATGCGACGCAACCTTATTTTATGTATATCAAGTTAAAAAATTTGTACGCTGGTGTCTGTTTGGTACCAAATGATTCTGTAATCAATGTACTATTAAAATGTATAATCGATGAATTTTTGGCTCGTCTTAAAATATTAGAAATCGATACTTTTTTACCGCTGACCCCATTCGACGCAACTTTATTTTATGTATATCAAGTTAAAAAATTTGTACGTTGGTGTCTGTTTGGTACCAAATGGTTCTGTAATCAATGTACTATTAAAATGTATAATCGATGAAATTTTGGCTCGTCTTAAAATATTAGAAATCCATACTTTTTTACCGCTGACCCTATGCGACGCAACCTTATTTTATGTATATCAAGTTAAAAAATTTGTACGCTGGTGTCTGTTTGGTACCAAATGATTCTGTAATCAATGTACTATTAAAATGTATAATCGATGAATTTTTGGCTCGTCTTAAAATATTAGAAATCGATACTTTTTTACCGCTGACCCCATTCGACGCAACTTTATTTTATGTATAGCAAGTTAAAAAATTTGTACGCTGGTGTCTGTTTGGTACCAAATGGTTCTGTAATCAATGTACTATTAAAATGTATAATCGATGAAATTTTGGCTCGTCTTAAAATATTGGAAATCCATACTTTTTTACCGCTGACCCTATGCGACGCAACCTTATTTTATGTATATCAAGTTAAAAAATTTGTACGCTGGTGTCTGTTTGGTACCAAATGATTCTGTAATCAATGTACTATTAAAATGTATAATCGATGAATTTTTGGTTCGTCTTTAAATATTTGTAATCGATACTTTTTTACCGCTGACCCCATTCGACGCAACTTTATTTTATGTATATCAAGTTAAAAAATTTGTACGCTGGTGTCTGCATGGTATCAAAAGATTCTGTAATCAATGTACTATTAAAATGTATAATCGATGAATTTTTGGCTCGTCTTAAAATATTAGAAATCGATACTTTTTTACCGCTGACCCTATGCGACGCAACCTTATTTTATGTATATCAAGTTAAAAAATTTGTACGCTGGTGTCTGTTTGGTACCAAATGATTCTGTAATCAATGTACTATTAAAATGTATAATCGATGAATTTTTGGCTCGTCTTAAAATATTAGAAATCGATACTTTTTTACCGCTGACCCCATTCGACGCAACTTTATTTTATGTATATCAAGTTAAAAAATTTGTACGCTGGTGTCTGTTTGGTACCAAATGGTTCTGTAATCAATGTACTATTAAAATGTATAATCGATGAAATTTTGGCTCGTCTTAAAATATTAGAAATCCATACTTTTTTACCGCTGACCCTATGCGACGCAACCTTATTTTATGTATATCAAGTTAAAAAATTTGTACGCTGGTGTCTGTTTGGTACCAAATGATTCTGTAATCAATGTACTATTAAAATGTATAATCGATGAATTTTTGGCTCGTCTTAAAATATTAGAAATCGATACTTTTTTACCGCTGACCCTATGCGACGCAACCTTATTTTATGTATATCAAGTTAAAAAATTTGTACGCTGGTGTCTGGTACCAAATGATTCTGTAATCAATGTACTATTAAAATGTATAATCGATGAATTTTTGGCTCGTCTTTAAATATTTGTAATCGATACTTTTTTACCGCTGACCCTATGCGACGCAACCTTATTTTATGTATATCAAGTTAAAAAATTTGTACGCTGGTGTCTGTTTGGTACCAAATGATTCTGTAATCAATGTACTATTAAAATGTATAATCGATGAATTTTTGGCTCGTCTTTAAATATTTGTAATCGATACTT
>NW_028141796.1:0-15388 GCF_030444845.1 Prenolepis imparis
AAGCAGTGGTATCAACGCAGAGTACTAAGTCATCTTGGCCTCATTGGCCGGGGCAGGAGGCTGTCTCGAGGGGGATATCAGGATTGGTAAAATATCCAGGTCCCCCCGGGACGGCCTGAGTTCTTGCTGGGTACAAATCCCAACTATGGCGGCCAGCAAGATAACGAAAGCTGGCCCACTAATGGTTGGTTGGACCACAGTAAAAGTGGAAACACTGGAGGCCCGCCCTCTACAGTGCTTCAGGTGCATGGGCGCGGGTCATACTCGCGCTACATGCAAGGCGGAAACAGACCGCAGCGGTCTTTGTTACCGCTGTGGTAAAACCGGGCACAAGGCGGGTGGATGCACAGAGCGGCCTTGCTGCCCGTATTGTAAGGATTACGGGCCCAAGGCCGACCACAGGTACGGGGGGAGGGCCTGTGCCTATGCTAAAATATCAAAAAGGGGAGGGAACGGAAGCAAGCAGGAGCAGGAGCCGAAGACAAAAGAAGAAGGGGGGGATAAGGGGAAACAAGTACCCGAGAAGCCAGCTCAAGTGAGAGCTGCTAAGGAGGCTAACCTGGAGGAGGTGAGCAAGGTGTAATTATGCCTCGTGACAATGCTCATCTCCTCCAGGTTAATATTAACCACTCGGCCAGGGCGCAGGACCTGCTCATGCAACACCTGGCGGAGTGGGGCATCGACCTAGCGGTAGTGGCGGAGCCGTACCAGGTCCCACAGCAGGGAAACTGGCTGGGGGACACCTTGGGCTCTGTTGCCATTGTTGGCAAAGGAGAGAGGGAAGCCTTACCCTTATCCCTTATGAGGAAAGGGGAGGGCTTTGTGTCCGGAAGATGGGGGGAAACCGTCGTGGTAGGGGTGTACTACTCTCCCAATAGGGATCTCACCCAGTTTGAGGAGTACTTGGGTAGGTTGGCGGATGAAATAAACCGCCACCTCCCGGGCCGAGTCTTGGTCATGGGGGACCTAAACGCCAAATCTGACGCGTGGGGTTCCCCCGTGACCAATGCAAGGGGTGAGATCCTGGAAGAGTGGGGGGCACAACTCGACCTTCTGGTCATTAACAGAGGGTCAGAGTTTACCTGCGTGCGGGACAACGGGGGATCCATCGTAGATGTTACATGGGGATCCCCTCAAGCCGCACGTATGGTAAGTGGCTGGCGGGTGGTGGTGGGGTCGGAGACCCTATCGGATCATAGAAATATAAGGATGGAGGTCTCTGACCCTTCCTTAGGACGCCGGCCACGCCCCCGGGAGGAAAGACGCGGTGCACCCCTGCCCCCCCGATGGGCGCTTAAGCGCCTTGACGAGGACGCCTTAATGGCGGCCGCCACAGCCAAGGCGTGGGAAGAACCTCCCGCGCCTGACGCCTGCGACGCAAACGAGGAGGCGGCCTGGTTCCGATCGGCAATGATGGAAATTTGCGATTCCGCCATGCCGAGGAGCCAGGCCAATTATAAGAAGAGGGGGGTGTACTGGTGGTCTCAGGAGATATCGCGATTACGCGCGACGTGCATCCGATCGAGACACCGGTACACCCACTGCCGACGCAGGCGTCACACCGTCGACGAGGCGGCCGAGCTGTGGGGGGAACACAAAGAGGCGAAGAAGTCCCTCCAACGTGCCATTAAGGAGGCCAAGGCCCGAGCCTGGGACGAGCTCCTGGAGACCCTCAATAAGGATCCGTGGGGGCGTCCATACCGGATTGTAAGAAAGAAACTGCAGTCCGGTGGACCCCCGATCACAGAGGGTCTTCAACCCGATGTGCTAGAAGAAGTGGTCACCACTCTCTTTCCTCCGGACGTGGAGGAAGAGGGTGGGGACAGACCCTTGGGTCCAATAGTCCGAATCCAATGGACGGAGGACCTAAGGGTCACCGGGAAGGAGCTCGTCCAAGCGGTTAAGCGGCTCCGGGCTAAGAACACAGCTCCGGGGCCGGATGGAATACCGGGCAAGGCCTGGGCCATGGCCCTAGGCGTCCTCGGGGGCCGTCTGAGGCAGCTGTCAAACAGCTGTTTGACAGCTGCCTCAGGACGCGACGGTTTCCCGATATTTGGAAGGAGGCCAAATTGGCCCTCCTGAAGAAAGAGGGGCGCCCCGCAAACTCACCTGCGGCGTACCGCCCCATTTGTTTACTGGATGAGGCGGGCAAGCTTTTCGAAAGGATAGTAGCTGCCCGCCTCAGGGACCACCTATCGCGGGTAGGACCCGACTTGGCGGAATGCCAATACGGATTCCGAGAGGGCAGATCGACGATAGACGCTATTATGCGCGTCAAGGCCCTCTCGGATGAAGCAACGGCAAGGGGCGGCGTGTTAATCGGGACGAGTTTAGACATCTCAAACGCGTTTAACACGCTGCCCTGGGAATGCATCCGCGAGGCACTCCGGTACCACCGGGTGCCTCGGTACATACAGGACGTGGTCGGGGACTACCTTAGCGATAGGTGGATATCGTACACGGGGCGGTACCAAACGCCGCATCGCAGGAGGATGAGTCGGGGGGTTCCGCAGGGGTCGGTCTTAGGACCACTCCTGTGGAACCTCGGATATGATTGGGTGCTGCGGGGCGCACTTCTCCCGGGCATGCACCTAGTGTGTTACGCTGATGATACACTGGTGCTTGCCCGGGGCGACAACTGGGAGGGGGCCCGCCGACTTTCATCGGTGGGTCTGGCACTCGTCGTTGGACGGATCCGCGCCTTGGGACTGAAGGTGGCCCTCCAAAAGACCGAAGTTATCCACTTCAACGGTCCAAGGAGGGGACCACCTCGGTCCCATATAGAGGTAGAGGGAGTCCGAATCGAGGTGAAGTCCCACTTGAAATATTTGGGACTCACGCTCGACAGCAGGTGGAACTGGCGGGAACACTTCTGCCGCTTAGCCCCCCGGATAAGGGCAGCGGTCAATAGTATTGGCTGCTTGCTGCCCAACATCGGGGGGCCGAGGGAGAAGATCCGTCGCCTCTACATGAGGGCGATCGGATCTATGGCGCTCTACGGGGCACCTGTGTGGGCGGGCGACCTGATGGCACCGAGCCAAAGACTGCTGCTAGGTCTGCAGCGGAGGCTGGCCATCAGAATCGTCCGCGGCTATCGCACGGTCCCCGTGGAAGCGGCATGCGTGGTGTCGGGGTCGATACCTTGGACCCTGCTGGCGGAGGTGTACAAGGAGTTGTACGAGCAGAGGAGAGACCTTCGCCAGCGGGGCCTGGCCCTGACACCGAAAGCGGCGGAAGTGGCCCGGCAACGGGCAAGACAGCGCGCGGTGGAACGATGGTCGGAGGAACTACTCCGACCGAGGGCCGGTCTGCGCGCTGTCCAAGCAATTCAGCCGGTTCTATCGGATTGGCTGTCGAGAGATTTCGGACTCTCTTATAGGGTTGTGCAGGTGCTCACCGGGCACGGGTGCTTCGGTGAGTACCTGCACGATAAGGCGCGGAGGGAGCCAACGACGAAGTGCCATCATTGCACGGAGGTCAGGGACACGGCGCAACACACCGTGGAATTCTGCCCAGCATGGGCAGAACAGCGCCGTGCCCTGACCGACGCAATAGGGGGAGAATTACAGCTCTCCAGTATGGTCAAGGCCATGCTGGAGAGTAAAGAAAAGTGGAGCGCCGTCGCCTCCTTCTGCGAGGACGTCTTAACGCGGAAGGAGGTGACGGAAAGGGAAAGAGAGGAAGACCCGGACGCCGACCCGATACGTCGCAAGAGGGCTGGCGTCCGGAGAAGGAGGTTCGCCGCAGCCGCGGCGAGAGGATAGTGGGAAGGAGTTTTGCGAAGGAGGCGGGGGGAGAGTCGTTCCTCTCGGGGGACGACTCCTCCCCTCGCGAGGAGGTTCTCTCGGGGACCGTGGCCGAATCCCAACCCCCTTCGGGGGCGGAGGGAGCCCGATCCCCGGGAGAAAACCAAAAGAGAGGCGGAACGGAGGGGACACGATCCTCGCCCCACGGGGCGAGGTTCACGGGCCCCTCCCTTCCGCTTAGGGATACTCCCTCTCTCGAGGGGTCTCCCGGGAGGTGCCCCCCGTGTCGCGGCCGAATCCTAACCCCCTCCGGGGGCGGAGGGAGCCGTGATACGGGGGGCGGAGGGCTCGCAGGATCTTTGGAGCGGGGGCTCCGGAGATCCATTGCACGCGGGCTCTCACGAGGGGGAAGAGAATGGGTGGCCCCATTCTCTTCCTTCCAGGACCGGGGTAAAACCCGGTCCTTCTTATCAAGGTTTGGAGCGCAAGCTCAGCGTGCAGCGACCCCGGCGTATGCGAAAGCGATTCCCGGGGCCGCTGCACAAGCGCTCAGAGGGCCACCGTGTGGTTTTAGTGGGTCGGGGGAGTCCCCGGGACGCATTTGAGTCCCGGTGGGCGTTGATCCCAGCCCCACATAACCCTCTCACCTCCCCCGAGGTGTGAGGATATGCGGTCGCGCATTTCCACACGTTAAAAAAAAAAAAAAAAAAAAGGTTAGGTTATACTCTTGTACTCTTGTCTTATGAGTTATGACGTTATATTATGAGATTATGACATTATGAAATATGACTGATATGTAATATATGATTTGTTTTTGTTTTATTAGAGTCTATAGTTTTCATTTTGTTTCAATGTTTTTATTTTTATTTTATATATAAATTTTAAAAATTTATCACTAAGAATATAAGCACTAAGAATATAAAAATTTATGTTCTTTGGAAAAATTTGTGTTCGTGGTTCGTGTGCATTTAACCTTTTGTACTATTACTTTTAAAATAAAGTAATATAAAGTTCGTCCAGTTTATATAATTTTGTTAGTAATTTAGGCTATTTTTTATATTGTTTACATTCTTTACGTTTTTATGTAAAAATTGTAAAAAATAAATAAGGTAAAATATTAATTTATTACGCGTTTTTACGCGTTATTTATAACGCGTAAAAAATTACGTAAAGAATGGACGTAAATTATACGGCACATCACTGGATATATTATCCAATAGACAAGTTATACGCTTCCCTGGATTATATTTAGGATTGGCTGAATCAAAAATATTTACTCTAAGATTAAGAAAACGGTTGTTTTAAAAGCAAGTGAATTTATTTAGATTATTTAATATTGTTGTCGAAATTGTATATTGCGTTGTTTGTAACACAATTTTTACTTGCAACTATTATTCATGTTGCCACATTAAAATAATGTGATGTTAAAACTGCTATCATATTCTATTGCTTTAATAACATGTGTATTAGCATTATTATTAATGTCAATTAATGTGATTACTAAATAACATAACAATATGCTTGAAACATATAATCGTTGCTGTTGTTTTAAATGGATGTAGAATTCGTAGAAGCTGTTTATGTATTATTCTTTAAAAAAGAGGAAATTATAATTTTCAATTCAATGTAAATAATTAATCCTTAGACTAAATAGGTAAAGAATAATTGTTTATATTGAATCAAAAATTATTTTTAATTTCCTCTTTTAAAAAAAAAATACATAAATAGCTTTTACGAATTCTACATCCATTTAAAACAACAACAACGATTGTATGTTTCAAATACTGTCATACTGTCATGTTATTTTATAATCACATTAGTAGACATTAATAATTACGCAAATTACACATGTAATTTAAGTAATAGAATATGATAGGAGTTTTAACATTACATTACTTTAATATGGCAACATGGATAGTTGCACTATAGGAATTGTGTTACAAATAACGCAAAATACTTTTGCAAATCAATTTGACAACAATATTTATATATTTTACGAATTCTATCTAAAACAATTACCTAAAATAACAAAAAATGGTATTTCAAGCACTTTATGATTAATATTGACAAATATCTTTACGTAATTATGAAAGGTGAGAAAGTTCAAGAAATTATAAATGTTTTTCTATTACAAAGAAATCTATTATATCATATTAGAATAATCACAAAACAAAACACTTATATACGTGCTTATATATAATGATACAGCATAACAAACTATAAACACTTTAAAGTACAAAGGAAAATAGCTTTTATCCTCAATAAAATGCTTACAAGCTTTATACGTAACAAAAAATTTCGTAAAATATAAAAAACACTTATATATACGTACTTATATATAATAAGGGTTTTGAAAATCGTTAAACTATAAACAGTTTTAAAGCACTGGAATATATCTTTTCCCCTCAATAAAATGTTTATTACAAGTTTTATACGTCTCAAGTTTTGACTGAGGCATAAATACCCAAGACTGTGTGTCTTCTATCTCATATGCGTAAAAATGAAAATTAAACTGAACTGTTTTTAGTTCCTTACATATAAAGAAAGTTTCATGTGAATCATTTTTTATAATATATTGAATATTGCCAAATTTGCTATTAGTTTTATCTATTACAATAACCATGTTCGGTTTATAAAGAGTTCCATTAACTTTTATCCAAGATACACATTTATAACTATCAAAAGAAACAGACAGTAGTATACACTTAAAATTATTGAAAAGGTCGATATTCATCAAATTGTTATGTAAGATGACACCCCACTTTAAACGATTTTCAAAACCCTTATTTGAGATAAATCTACAATTTAATTGTAGTTGATGTTTCATAGCTAATGAATACGCAGGATTTTTTCTAGATGTAATAGCATTTGCAGTCTGTTTAAGTTCTTTATGTTTTGCTTCAAATCGTATGGACGACACATATTTGAGAGGACCTATCTGTTGCATAACTCGTGGGTAATGAAGTAAAAAATGATGCTTCGGTTTTAATACATCATCAAATAAATTTATATATAATTTATGATGTTCACTTGTTAGCTTTTTCAATAAGCTACAATTTTCATCGGTTACTTCTTTTGCCATTATAATAGACATCATTTTTCTAAGAAGTATGTATAATTTCCAAGTTTTATTTTTTTTTGGTATAAGATCGCCAATTATCAAACCTAAATATTGCCAAAGACATGCCATTTCAGCTGCAGAATAAATAATATATTTATTTTTTAAAGCATTTATGTTAATTAAAGGCGGTATGTTTATTAAATGATTATCCCCGTAATCAAAAGAATAAATTCTATTATTTAATCTTTCAAGAGAAAATAATTTGTCCTTATTTATTAACCTATTTAACAATTGACCTAAATCGTAGCGACAAATTCCCTCATATAAATCATGCATGACATCGACACAGAGATTTTTTGTGATGTGAAAATTGGTTATCGAAAATACATTCCTCGGTAATACCATGATTTCTATCATTGACATCTATTGCATAATTTTCAACATTTCGAAGTAACTCAACATCTTCAAGAATCTGTTTTTGACGAGTTATTGTATCTACTAAGCATATTCTACAGGAATAATTAGAATTGAAGCTTGTATTTAACCCGAAAATAGCATAAAGCCCTAAATTATCTCCAAGAATATTCATTAATGCAAAATTTACCTTTTTTTCCGAGTTTCCGATATTTATTGTTATACCGTTAATCTGAAGTTTATTAATCTCATTAATGAGAGGTGCAAAAATCTGCTTATTACCAACTTGTACGTAATCAGTAACGTTATGTAGTTGTATCAAAAAAATATTTTCAAGCATACTCGCGTATTGTTCCTCGATACCACCGATAGTGCAATATACTACTCCAAGCTTATGTAAACCTCGATGAGTACCTAAAGGATTATTTATTTCCAATTCATCGTAATAAAGAATCAAAGGTAGTAAATCGTTGTTATGCTGTTGTTTAATAGAATGCCATATTTCATTTTGCAATATACTTGTTGTTATTTTGTTCTGTTCACTTTTTATAATGTTTGACATTATTTTGTTATATACATTTGGCAACTCTAAAAAGGTCTTTAATATTTTTTCAAGAGGTACAATGCATATTTTTCGATTTTTTACGAGCATTTGTTTAGCAGTATTCATAAGTTTAGAATCAATAAATGCGCCGATGCATATTTCTTGCGGTACTATTAGAGAATTTAATGATTTAAAATAAAGCATTGTTTGATATTCTGACGAATGATCTGCAAATGCATTACTTAAAATATCAAACATAGTACTTAAATCTTCATTAGGATTCTGCTCAATTGACTTGTATTTTTCCTCTATAATTTTTACGCAATTAAGAAAATTTTTTATTGATTCTATTATTTCCTGACAAAGTTTACGCGGTAATGATGGTCGAGAGTATAAACTTGCAATAAATAAAGATGAAATTTGTGCGATCTTTTGTGTAAATTCTACAACAGTTATGTCCTTAAAATTGTTATCGCTATTACTAATAGCACAAGAAGTAGAAGGCATTGATTGTGAGGGTAAATTACTAAATGTGATCTCTTCCATAAAACTTTTATCAATATCTAAAACATTAGTGTTATTGCAAAATGACTTATTATTGGTTTCAATATTGTCTTTAATATTAGTTTCTAAATGAGTGCTGGATAAATGTTTAAGAAAACTATAAATATCACTAAAAGTGCGAGAACACAACATTTTTGTTGACAATTCTTGTCGACATCGAAAAAAAGAATGCAGTTTTGTAGAATGTTTTAATTTACAATGTGCTTTCAAACATCTAATAGAGCCATACGATTCGAAACAAAATGGGCAAGAATACATTATAAAAAATTTTAGTGTTATTAATTATTAATAGCATTTTAATTTTAATATAATTCTATTTGAATTAATATTATTAATTAAAATAGAATGTTAAAGAATTAAATTTTAGAATAAACTATATTTTTATAAAGTACTTAAAATGTTATTTTTATACTTAATATCGCAGAAATGAAATAAACTTTATAAATTATTAAATATCAAATAAAAGGAACTGTGTTTCTAAATATCAAATAAAAGGAACTATATATGAGACCACGGTTATATCAATAATAATATTTGTAACTTTTGTAATATTTTAAACTTTATCATAAATTTTAAGGAGTATTTTTTAACGTACTTATTATTTCTAAAATATGTGACGGTGTTTTATCGTATTTTCTTGTAAAGTTATACAACTCACGTTGGATCAGTAGCCATATATTTATTTATTTATTTATTTATGTACAGGTAAACGGGAGATATCCCTTTAAAAATAAATTAAAAATAAAATAAGTTGAGAACATAGAAAATGTACAAAGTTATCGCTATATGATTACGCACAATTTATAACATTAAGAGCCTATCGCAATAAAACTAAAACACAGGAGGGAAATAACAAGTCTATCGTAGACAATGGGATAACGTTCGTCTGAAGGTGCAGAGTGATGATTGAAAGAAATCCACACGATCAGAGAACTCATTCGCCAGCATGCAGATTCGATTCAGGGGCTTGTATCTTCCATAAGAGGTACGGTGAGACTCGACATTAAATATGACGCCCTTCCTGAGAGGCCTAGCCGGAGCACGCAGCCCCACATACTCTAGGAGCTCCGAACATGTAATACTCCCATTAATCAATTTGAAAAAAAAACAGTAGATCTAGAAAAGTGCGTCTATTTGCTAAAGTAATTAGCCGCAAGTTATTCAGCATATCATCATAAGAGTGATCGAAAAAGCGCATTGGATTATCCGTTATGAAGCTCACTCTACGCAAAAAGCGGTGTTGGATTCCCTCAATCTGAATATCATATTTGGCATAAAACGGAGCCTAGACAATGGAGGCGTACTCCAAATGAGGCCGTACTAGCGCACAGTATAACAATCTTAAGGTGTGCACATTATTAAAGTATTTGCCAGTCCGCAAGATAAAACCCAGTTTTCTATACGCGCAGTTCGTGATACTCATTATATGCTTCTCAAACGATAGATCAGGGCAAAAGGTGACCCCAAGATCGCGTACAGAATCTACCTCAGAGAGACGCACCCCGTTTATCGAGTACTCATGCATGCAAACGCTTCTCCTCTGACTAAAGCGGGTTACATGACATTTCGCTATATTAAACTGTAGTTTATTAACATTGCACCAACGCTCGAGCCGAAACAGATCAAGCTGCAACAGATCCGCGTCCTCAAGGTTATTTACTCGTCGAAAAACTTTTAAATCGTCCGCATATAGTAGAAATTTACAGTGATTAAAGACCTTGTTAATGTCATTAATAAATAGATTGAAAAGAAGCGGGCCCAGGTGAGAACCCTGGGGCACGCCAGACGATGCTTTAAAAATTCTAGATTGGCAATTATTGATTTTTACAATCTGTGACCTGTCTGTTACATAACTTGATACCCATTTCAGCAAAGTACCATCAATACCAAAGGCCCGCAACTTAGTGAGTAGTAGGGAATGATCAACGCTATCAAAAGCCTTTCTAAAGTCCGTATAAACTGCATCGACCTGGGAGCCATCCTCCACCACTGAATTAATAAAATTCTGATAAAGTAGCAGATTAGTCACGACGGAACGACCGGCAATAAAGCCATGCTGCTCTTCAATCAAAACATACTTAAATAATGATGCAAGTTTATTCGCTATTATATTTTCGAATAATTTAGGCATGAGGCATTGCTTACTTATTGGTCTATAATTAGAGACCAAAGTTCTATCACCGTCCTTAAATATTGGCGTAACGGTGGATAGCTTCCAGGATTCCGGGAAGATGCCACTTACTAAAGACTTATTGAAGATAATCCAAAGTACTCTAGATAGTATGAAATTGGTTGCTTTAAGAAAGAGCGGAGGAATGCCGTCATAGCCAGAGTTGGATGCCAAATTCGTGGCATTTATGCAGTTAAATATATCCCCGATGGAGATATCTATATTCAATAGGCTCAGATCATGCTCACACACATCAACATCGCTGCCACCATGCACATCCGAACCGGAGTAAACAGATTCGAAATAGTCCGCGAAACAATTTGCTATGGCTGATCCATCATAGACAGACGAGCCATTGTGATAAATTGACATTGGAGGTTTATTAGAAGTATACATGGATTTTGTGAAGCTCCAGAAAACATTTACATTACTCGAGATAGCCTCCTCCGTACGATGCACATAGCTCCGCAGACACGCCGATGAAAGGGATTTACATCGAGCCCTCAGACCCGAAAACTCCATATAATCCGAAAAGCAATTAGTTCTCTTATATCGGATGTGAGCACTCTTTTTGGCCTTGATGAGAGTTTTCAGTTCATTTGAGAACCATGTAGGATGCTGTGATTTGCGGGTCATATATGTAGGAACAAAATTAGAGATGACATAATCAAGATGCCCATACAAAAAATCCACAGCTTCATTTGCATCCAGAAATTTTAGTTCTTCATCCCAGGAGATACTGTCCAAGTAATCATTAATAGCATCATAGTTCGCACGTTTAAAGTTCCACCTATGTTCAATGTGAGATGACAGCGATGTTTTCAGTGGCAAGGTCAATAAGATGGCCGGATGATAACGATCGCACGCACATAAGTAATCAACGGCTAGCTCCACTGAAGTGCTATGCAGTGTGGAAAACACTAGATCTAAGGTATTCCGATTCGCATTAATGATCCTATTGTGCTGGTAAAAATTAAATTCATTGAAGAAGTGTGAGATAATGTTAGCATGCGGTAACATATTACAGTGTCGATCTGATTCATATTGCAAGTAATTGTTATTATTATGCCACTGAATATGCGGAAGATTATAATCGCCCGCAATAAGAAAATTAGCATTAGGTGACGCGACTAACACTTCTTCAACAGAGAGGCAGTGAGCCTCGTATAAAGACGGCTCCGATAAAGGAGGCATGTAAACAGTGCCGACAATAAATTGTACATGATCAAGGCGAATGTCAACAAACAGCTGTTCGACGCGTGACTCTGAGATATTTATAGCACGACTAAATATAGAATTTCTCACAGCAATCAACACACCTCTTCCGCGCGAATAAACACTATTAGCAATATTTCTATCATTGCGAAACACGGTGAAATCATCAAGGCCCAGCTCCAAGCTCGATATACCCTCATGCAGCCACGTCTCAACCAAGACTATTATATCGTAGTCAACAGATACGGACGCCACAGCACACCGCAGATCACAAAGCTTCGTTCTCAAACCGCGAACATTTTGATAATAAATAAGGGGAGAGCGAGTTAGTTTTTTGAACTTGACTTTACATCGACGATTTTCGGCACACCGTTTATATAACGAATTGTTTTATTTGTTTCTCCTTCGTCCTTCAGGCGCCCCAGAGCGGCCCGCAGGTCCCTAAGATATTGTCTTTGCTTCATTGTTTGATCCTGAGAGATGTTGACAGGACCAGAGTATCGCGATTTATTCCTCAGGATTTCCAGCACCTCCCGTTTTGTGGAAAAAGAGACACGCACCGGTCTAGAATGACCTCGCTTCACCTTTCCCAGTCTCTCCGTTCGCATTGCGGAATTCACGCCAGGCTGGATAGTCCGAATGATATCCCTCACCAGATCATCATCTCTACAGCCATTGTTATCGGACTCCTCCAGATTGAAAAATATCAAATTAGTCGATCTTCTCTCTCTATCTTCCATTTCCTCGATAACATCCGTCTCAACTGAGCGCAAGGGGTCCAATGGTTGAATTACTGTCGACCGGCTCTCAAGTAAGTCCAGTCTATTCGATATGCTCTGAATTTCATTTCTGACCTTGTCCATATCAGCCTGGTGCATCTACATGATCTCTCTCCGGAAAGTGAGAAACTCTTCCTGTATTACCTTCCTGATATCCTCTAGGAGCCGCGGACTCGCATTCAAACTTTGAGGCGAACTTCCGGAAGGGCAACTCAAGAACTGACCATTCAAGAAGGGATGACCGCTACGTGCGAGACAACTCGGATGCGATGCTATATTGCATCCACCACAAGTTACAGGCTTTGCCACGGCTACACCGCATCCTTTGCATATTTTTTTTCCATCCATTTCGTTAGAATCACAACTAGAGAAAACTCAGCAACAGCGAAATAGGCGGTATATGGATTTAACGAAAACAGGCCGCCGAACCAAAACACGACCGTCCTCAACCAGTGTATACTGTATACTGTATATATGATGAGCTGCTGCCGGATATTCGATATTCATCACATGAAAGATTAGTGTTTCGAACGATACCGAGACTGATCTCGGTCTCGGGATCGAGACCGAGACGAGACCGAGACGAGACCGAGACGAGACTTAAAACTTGAATTCGAGACTAAGACGAGACCTTTTTATGACGAGTCTCGGCGATATCGAGAGTCTCGTCGAGATTCTCGAATTTTGTGATATTTTTAATCTGAAATATTTTTAATTAAAAATTATTTTTAAATTAATTATTTATTTATCATTTTGATGCAAAAAGAATTTACTTTAAAGTAAGTATTTTTAAATATAAATTCAATTTATACTAAAATGAAATGGAATTCTTTTCATAATTCTATTAGATATAAAATTGGTTCTTCCTATAAAGAAGTATGTGACATATAATATGTGCAAAATCTAAATCTCTATGTTAAATATGAAAATATATTATACTTAAATTAGGCGCCTTCGCCACAGAACAGTCTCTATAATTGAATATCGTTTTTGGAAATGAAGATTAAATATAAAAATATGTCCAGTTCGAAAACCGAGAGTACGGAATAATCGGTGCCTAATTCGTCGACGTTGAGTGTATTGAAAAAATATTTCTTTTATTTAATAGATAAAGACAAGGTAAAATTCGGAAAATATTTAATATACAAAAGTGAAAAGAAAGTAAAAAAATTTATAAAAATGAAAGACTCAAATACAAGTGACTTAAAAGAACATTTGTTATCTTGTCACCCAAAAATTTACAATAATGCTTATAAAAAGAAAATAACGCTACCGCAACTGGCACATGGATAACTGATGATTAATCAAGCATTTTAATAGGTAGCGTAAAAATGTAAAAATAATTTAAGTATAATATCTTTACGTTTAACATAGAGATTTAGATTTTGCACATATTATATATATGTCACATGCATTTTTATAGAAAGAACAAATTTCATATCTAATAGAATTATGAAAAGAATTCCATTTCATTTTAGTATAAATACTATAAATTAAATTTATATTTAAAAATATTTTCATTAAAGTAAGTTCTTTTTATAGACAAGAAATGTACAATCCTGTTATCTCAAAGCGAATTTTATGATTTGGTTGTCAACTGGCTATGCATCAAATATTTGCCTTTTAATTTTTTCGAAAATGACGCTACACTTATTATGATTATCGAGACCGAGAATCTCGATTCGAGACTGAGACGAGATTGTCATATTCGAGACCAAGCCGATACCGAGACGAGATCGAAATTTTCGAGACCAAATCGAGATCGAAACGAGACTTGAGCTAATCTCGTCTCGTCTTGGCGAGACCGAATCACTATGAAAGATTTTGAAGCAAGTGTCGATTGCTCTAAACGCAGATGTTACGTTGTATAAGACCTTGTCCACAGATATAAAAAACGATGATATTTCAGCCAAAGTAGGTCCTACGACAATAATATATGGTTGAAGTGTCAAATTCATCTGGTACATCGCATCAATTCGTTTTTGTCGAATATCACTTATATCTCCAGCAGTCTGAAAAATCATGATTATAAAGTACATGCATTATTTTTTGAAAAAATTAAATAAAACTTTAAATCATACCTTGACGTGTACAACAAGACTTTCTTCAGATTCAATCATTGAAGGTTTCCAATGACCCTTCTTTGTTGTTATAACTCGTCCTCTTGGAGGAATCATGTATGACAGTGCACACAATTGCGCAATAGCTTTAGATTCTGTTTCCGAAAACGTTATACAAATTATATTTTCAAGTTTATAACTGCATAAAAATTATTATACAATAATATACAAATAACATACCATCGCTTTGATCACTTCCTATTATTTGTAATAGTTCATTTACTCGAGGAATTTTCTTCTTCTCAAGAGGACAAACTTTTAAAACGTTTTGGAAGAATTGAGGCCACTGACTAATAGCGTCTTCTGTCGAACTTAATTCGAAATGTTCAAAATACTGGACTATTAATAACCAGCCCATTGGATGAGTTAAAATCGGCCATTTTTCTAATATTTCGGATAGCGAAGTATTCCGATTGTTTCGATTGTCTTGCAAACGAATAGTAGCAGTAGCCTTCCAGTGGCTTTCAACCACTTCCCACGGTTCTCGATTAGTTTCCAATCATTTGACGCTTGTCTCCAACACTTCACTTGTAACTAAAAATAGAATTATAGATCATATTATATAATTAAGAAAATATTTAAAATCTATTGAAATACTTACCGTCATTAGATGCTTCACTTTCTTGATCAGTATTAGAACTTGTAATATCAGAAATATCTGCTAGTATACGTTTATTTTGTCGCAATTTATTTCGATATTTGTCTACAAGTTTACCGCATACAGAAATCGATTTTTTATTTCGAGAATTCTGTTTAGATATTGGTGCAACATAAT
>NW_028141797.1:0-15375 GCF_030444845.1 Prenolepis imparis
AAGCAGTGGTATCAACGCAGAGTACTCATGGAAGGAAAAACTTATTACGTGATTAATAAAAACATATGTCCTCAAACTATGCGTTGACTCCTAAATTCAACAAAAGAAATCAGCACTTAAACTGTTAAATATGCTTGAGAAACATTGAGAAAAAACGATTATTTTAAGGGCATAAATTATACCTTAAAAATGTTGAGGCAAAATGTTTAATTTGAGGACACTTTCGTATATTGATTGCATAATTTAGGGCAGTCTCCAATCAATGACTTTGTTCAAAAAATCTCAAAGTATACAAGGACTAGAAAATTATCAATATTTTTTTGTTTATATGGAAATAAACTGGCTATAAGAGCCGAACGCGGATCTCGGTGCGACGGTTATAGCAAAAATTAATTTTTCGCTATAACTATAGATAATTGTGCACGGGGCACGAATTTTTGCTTGGTACACTGCCAAGACTTATTTAGGAATTGTATCTCGATACAATTGCAATCTCGAATTCGAGATCACTAAATTCCTGTGTTCCCCTCTAACCCCCCTGTAGAGATGTAGGCGAGAAAAATATCGCTGAATTCCCGATTCAGCGACTTCGGACCGATATTTTTCTCGCCTACATCTCTATAGGGGGGTTAGAGGGGAACACAGGAATTTAGTGATCTCGAATTCGAGATTGCAATTGTATCGAGATACAATTCCTAAATAAGTCTTGGCAGTGTACCAAGCAAAAATTCGTGCCCCGTGCACAATTATCTATAGTTATAGCGAAAAATTAATTTTTGCTATAACCGTCGCACCGAGATCTGTAGACCCCTGTAGAGATGTAGGCGAAAAAAATATCGCTGAATTCCCGATTCAGCGACTTCGGACCGATATTTTTCTCGCCTACATCTCTATAGGGGGGTCAGAAGGAAACACAGGAATTTAGTAATCTCGAATTGAGATACACTTCCTAAATAAGTCTTGGCAGTGTACCAAGCAAAAATTCGTGCCTTATCCACAATTATCTAGTTATAGCGAAAAATTAATTTTCTCTATAATCGACATCCGCGTTCGGCTTTTATAGCTAGGCTATTTTTATATATATCTTTGATATTGAGAGCCTTAAAATATCTTAATTTTTTTGTTTATTGCTCTGTAAATAAAATTTTGAATTGCATGTTGCTCGTGAGGTGTCACAGCATTAATTGAACAAATAAAAGGGGATATCCCGAAATATGCGTTCTGTGTAGATATATATGCTAAATAACTACCTATAATAATTTAATAATGATATTTAAAACACATATTGTACAGTGTCATTCGCGTTTCATCTCTTGTGGGCAGATAGAATGGGTTAAACCGTGTAAAAAAGGCTAACTCTCGCGTATATTACCGTGCGGCGAGAAGAGACAGAACATATTACTACGCGACTACGATGCGAAGATAAACATTACGCACCGTTCGTTCATAGTCGTTGTCATTTGTAGAACATTCCTCTCGAAGTTTTATCATGCTCCTAACGCGACCGCATAATGGATTGTCTTTTTTTCTTCTCATTGTGCACACTTATACTCGCGCGAATTGGCCAATTTTTTAAAATTAATTTCTCATTAATTATTGCAAGAATCGCAAAATAATAGACTTCACTTCTATTCAGATTAATCCGCTGTACCTATACACGAGAAGTGATATGGTTATTATCAAATACTCTGTGTATACATATGTATATGAATACAAGGTGTCCGGTTATTCGCGTTTGTCTTTCATCTTTCGTGGGCAGGTAGAATGGGTTAAACTGAATAGAAAATTCTCTATCTATCATATTGCGATTTTCGCAATAATTAATGAGAGAATAATTAATGAAGGTCGACCAATTCATGCAAATTTAAGCGTACGGCGAGAAAAGATAGCCTACTAAGCGAGCGGCGAAAAGAAAGAGTCTCATGTTACACGGTTGCTAAGCGCGCGATGAAGCGAAGAGAAGCGCTCTAAGTAAGACAATAACTATGTACGAGCAACGCATAATGCTGGACCCCCGAGTAAACTGTCTCTTCTCGCCGCGCGCTTGTAGTTGCGCGAATTAACCGATTTATTTTAATTACTTACTCCTTAATTATTGCAAAAATCGCAAATGGTGGAGGACTTTACTACTCGGTTTAACTCATTCTACTTGCCCACGAGAGGTGAAACGCGAACAATTGGACACTCTGTATATACATATATATACGCTGTCCAGTAACTGTATCACTACTCGTATGCAGGTAAAGCGGGTTAAACTGAAAAGAAAAGTCCTGTATCATTTTGTGATTTTTGTAATAACAACGGCTTTGTAATAACAACGTACAAACGGTGCATAACGTTGAATCCTTGCATCGTAACAATCGCGTAGCAATGATCTGTCTCTTCTCGCCGCACGGTAATATCTGCGCGAATTGGACGATCTTTATTAATTAATTTCTCATTAATTATTGCAAAAATCGCAAAATAATAGAGGGCTTTTCTATTTAAACTAACCCGCTGTATTTGCACACGAGAGGTGATACGGTTAACAATGGATACTCTGTATATAGATATGTATCTGTATATAATATGTATTATACATATTGTTACATATGTATTATACATATTATAAAGTTATAGGTAATTTTATTTAGAGCATATATGTGTGTATATACATTATACCTATATGTGTACAAAAAGCATATTTCGGGACATTCCTCTTTTATTTATCTAATTAATACTAATTAATGTCTAATTAATACTAATTAATACTATAACATTTCATAAACAACATGCAATTGGAAAGGACCCCGTCATCATTCTTATGGGAAAATATCTTTCTGCGGATTTGGCTAATTTTTGGATTTTTGTAGTTTTCGCCATTCTGAACAAATGTTTTAATAGACACAATTTGATCTTATGAGCCGTTTCCGCGCTACAAGCCCTGGAATGTCCTGCATGTAAAGATATAGGTTTTTCGACTCGATATATGACCCTCGATCGAATGTGCGCGCGTGCGTGCGTGCATGCATCACAGCAGCATATAAAAATATTATGCATGACAAAACATACATTATATTTTTTTCGCATATACAGGGTAGTTTAAAAGTTCGGAAGCGGACGAACTCAAACAATGCATTTTAGAAAAAATGATTTTGATAAAAATTGTAGGGTTTAAAAATATCAATTTACTGATCTCATCACTTTGACCTTGGATGGCGTTACCAAGATCAGGGCATGGTCATCTTGAATTTTTTTTTGAAACATATTTTATATATACTATATAAATTGATTTCTCGCAACATTGTGCATAAAAAGTTATGAGTAGGATGATCAAAAAGTGAATAGTTCACCAGATATTTTATATTTTAATTTGATATAATCTTACTTAAATGAAAAAATATCTCGTAAACTATTCACTTTTTTAACCATACCACTTTTGTAATATTCTATACAGAATATTGTGACGAAGCGATTTATATAAAAAAATATGATGGTTCCATTTAAAAAATACAAGATGATTTTGCTCTTATCTTGGCAACAGCACCCAAGGTCAAAGTGATAATATTATTAATAGATAAATTTTAACGCTACAATTTTCTGAAACATTTTTTCTAAAATGCATTGTTTAAGATTCGTCCGTTTCCGGACTTTTAAATCACCCTGTATATGCGAAAATAACATAATGTATGTTTTGTCATGCATAATATTTTTATATATGCTGCTGTGATACACACACACACACACGCGCGCGCGCGCGCACGCACGCACACACGCACGTACACACATTCGAAAGAGGATCATATATATATCGAGTCAAAAATCTTATATCTTTACATGCAAGACCTTCCAGGGCTTGTACCGCGGAAATAGCTCATAAAATCGAGTTGCCTATTCATTGTTCAAAACGGCGTGAACTACAACATATCTAAAAATTAGCCAAGTCCGCAGAAATATATTTTCCCATAAGAATGATGCGGGGTCCTTTCTTAATTGGATGTTGTTTACTTCGAAAACTTTTTAATCTTATGAAGAATACATAAAGAAATTTACGAATGAGAATTAACTACAATTGTATGTCTCGAAAGAACATATGTATATAATCTGAATGTATAATTTAAGACTCTACATTTACATGCAATGATTGCTTCAAAGACGGCTTTTATGAAAAATATTAATGCAAATTTTTTTCATGATAATTGTATTTTTTAAATACCAGACAACACAAGTGCGCGTTTCGCGTGCGCCATTATCCGATTTAATGTAATAATTTCAATTTTTGATAATTGTAATTTTATTTTTGAACAACTGTCAAACTGTTAACCCTCGCGATGACAGCTGCTTGATGCTATGGATATAAAGCACAACGCAAATCGAGACAGCCAATCAGCATCGCGGAAAACCGACAACAATGTCAATAACATGCCTTTTTTTGAAAGGGGATTTATAAAATAATATTTAATTATAAAAAATATCTTTAAATGAAAAATAATAATTCATAAACTTTAATCTTTTTAAAGCAATGTGGACTAAAAAAATAAGTTCAACAAATGAAATTAGCACTTAAACTGTTAAACATGCTTGAAAAATATTGAGATAAAATTTTATTTTACAAGCATAAAATATACCTTAAAAATATTGAGGCAAAATGTTTAATTTGAGGACACTTTCGTATATCGATTGCATAATTTGAAGACAGTGTCCAATCAATGCCTTTGTTTAAAAAATTTCTAAATATATAATATAATGACTACAAAATTAACAATATTTTTTTGTTTATTGCTCTATAAATAAAATTTCCAATAACATGTTGTTTGTGAGGTGTCATAGCATTAATTAAACAAATAAAAGGGGAATGCCCCGAAATATGCTTTGCATATAAATATATTAATGCTAAATAACTACTTATAATTATTTAATAATAATATGTATAATACACAAGATGTTACACAGGATGTCGCGTTTTACCTCTCGTGGGCAAGTAGAGTGGATTAAAATAAACAAGCAGAAAAGTCCTCTACCACTTTGTGATTTTTGCAATAAATTGATGAGAAAATAATTTTAAAAAGTTGATCAATTCGTGATTACAAGCGCGCGGCGAGAAGAGGAGGTAGCCTACTCGGGGGTCCAGCGTTATGCGTTACTTGTACATACATAATAAATATCTTTTGTAGAGCACTACTCCCCGCTTCATCGCACGCCAAGCAATCGTGTAACATTAGACTCTTTCTTTTCGCCGCTCGCCTAGTTACACGTAAGCGTAGACTGTCTTTTCTCGCCGCTTGTTTAAACTCGCATAAATTGATTGATTTTTATTATTTTCTCATTAATTATTGCGAAGGTGGCAAAACAGTAGATAACTTTTCTACTCAGAATTTAACCCACTCTACCTGCCCACGAGAGATGAAACGCGAACAACCGAACACTCTGTATACATATAATATATAGGTATCCGGTAATATCCATAGGTATCCATATCACTCGTTTGCAGATACAGCGCATTAATCGGAATAGAAAAGTTATTTTATGATTTACGATTTTCGCAATAATTAGAAATTAATTTGAAAAGATCGGCCACTTTGCGCGAGTATAAATGCGTAATGAGAAAAGAGAAAAAGCAGCCCATTATTACGCGATCGCACTAGGCGCGTGATAAAACTTCGAGAGAAATGTTCTACAAATGATAACGGCTACGTACGAGCGGTGCGTAATGTTGGATCCTCGCGTCGTAGTCACATAACAATGATCTGTCTCGCCGCACGGTAATACCCGCGAGAGTTAGCCCTTTCTACACGGTTTAACTCACTCTACCTGTCCACGATAGGTGAAGCGCGAACGACACCCTGTATAATGTGTATTATAATTATTATTATTATTTTTTAAATTATTATCGGTAGTTTAGCATATATATATCTACGCACAAAGCATATTTCGGGACATCCCCCTTTTATTTGTTTAATTAATGCTATGACACCTCACAAATAACACGTTATTGGAAATTTTATTTATAGAGCAATAAACAAAAAAATATTGATAATTTTGTAGTCATTGTATACTTTGAGATTTTTTGAACAAAGGCATGGTTTGAAAATTGTCCTCAAATTATGCTATCGATATACGAAAGTGTCCTCAAACTAAACAATTTATCTCACATGCATATTTTAAGTCCCCAAAATAAGCGTTTCATCGCAATGCTTCTCAAGCATATTTTACACAGTTTCAGTAATCATTTCTTTTATTGAATGTATTTTTTGAGTCCATGTTTCTTAAAAGAGAAATTAAAGATTATGAATTATTATTTCAAGTTCATCAAATTTTAAGTTATTTTTTATAATTAAATATTACTTTATAAATATTAAAAAATATAATTGTTTAAAGAAATTTACATTTTTATTTTTTATAAGAGTCGTCTTTGAAGCATGCATTGCATGTAAATGGAGAGTTTCAAATTATAATTCAGATAAATATTACATATTACATACTGAAAGAAATGAATTTGAATTCGGCGCTTTTCGCCATCTGAGATAGAACCAAGGAGAGAACCATCCCCACCACGGCTCCGTTTTGCCGCGTGGATGATCGTCGCGCTCGTGTGCTCCGATTTGCGATTCTGGGGAGACTCTCTCGCAGAGCTTGGCAAAAGGCAGTCGCGCTTTTTTGAGGTCCTAGACCATTTGTTCAACGTAGATTTGATAATCTACTTGTGCCTTCGGGCTTGTCTTAGAAGTTACAGTTCGATCGTATTATTCTGATGGTAATAGCATCAGTGCGCGAATGCGTTAAACATTATAAGAACTGTGAAATAGTATCGCGAACTTTAAATAAGCGTGAGCACTAATATTGAACTGTATGAAAATCTTTATCATACTCGAAACATATTGTAAGGCTATTCTCGGTCTGATTCCTTGGTTTGAACTAGAACGTTGTCGCAGATATTTGTATTGCTCTATTAATACTCCTTTTGTTTAATTAAATATTTCTTTAATTCTAACTGATCCGCTATTTCTTTGATTCGAACATTAATCTGATTTTCCTGACATCCTCGTGTTAATTCGAAAAAGAATAAAAGTTCACACGAACTGTTGGTGATTGTTGATTGGATTATTTAAACAATCTAACTTGTAAAAAATAAGTTTTTACAATACATATATTCTTTAAGGACAGAGAGAGAAATAAATGTAATTTAGTCTTCGCAATTTTCTTCACGTATTCTTCGTAGGCTTAAAAAGTTTTCAAAGTATGCACTTGAACAACTGAAAAATAAGCGTTCAATAACTCAAATTTATAATTTAAAGTAATTTAATTAATGAATATTATGAATATTCTCTTTCTCTCTCTCTCTCTCTCTCTCTCTCTCTCTCTCTCTCTCTCTCTCTCTCTCTCTCACACACACACACACACACACACACACACACACACACACACACACACACACACACACACACACACACGCACGCACGCACGCACGCACGCACGCACGCACGCACGCACACACACACACTATAAGTTTTTTAATAACAATTATATTTTTCTTAAATATTTATAAAATAATATTTAATTATAAAAAATGTCTTGAAATTTGAACCTGAAATACTAATTCATAATTTTTAATTTTCTTTTAAGAAACGCGTGAATCAAAAAAATTAATATTTAAACTAAAATATCCCTGAGAAGCATTAAAAGAGGTAAAACGTTTATTTTGGGAACATAAAATATATCTTAAAAGTGATGAGAAAATGTTGATCAAATGTTTAGTTCAAGGACATTTCCGTCAGGTATGTCAACGGTATGATTTGAGGACAGTCTCGAATCAATGCATAATTTGAGGACAGTTTTCAAACCATGCCTTTGTTAAAAAAATTTCAAAGTATACAATGACTACAAAATTACCAATATTTTTGTGTTTATTGCTCTATAAATAAAATTTTCAATTGCATGTTGTTTGTGAGATGTCATAGCACTAATTAAACCAATAAAAGGGGAATGTCCCAAAACATGCTTCGTACATAGATATATATATATATATATATATATATACATATACATATACATATATATGGAGCATTCCATGTCAAGTGGATCACTTTTATTATTGCAAAAAAAGCGACTTTTTTTCATTTTTAACAGCTAAATTTTATCCTTAGCATCCCTACATTAAAACCTAGGAGTTACAAAATGTTATTTATTACCATTTAAAAATGACACCTTATTCTATCTCCATATTAGATGTGCGCTTAACAATATGATGGAATTAAAATCATGCAAAAGATAACATTGTATAACTTCTTGGTTTTAATGTAGAGATGTTAAGGATAAAATTTAGCTATTAACAATTAAAATAAAAAAGTGGCCTTTTTTGCAATAAAAGTTGCTCACTTGACATGGAATGCTCCATATATATATCATATATATATATATATATATATATATATGTAATATTGCAAATATATTGTTTATGTATTTTAAATTATATATATATATTTTTTTTAATTGTCAGATAAATGTTTTATTTATAGTTAAAGAAAAGTCGAGAGAGAAAGAGAAAAAGAAAGAAGGATTTTTTTTAAATTTAAGAAGAGAAAATATAAACAAATAGGAAAAAAAAGAGAGAGATATAGATAGATAGAGAGAGAAAAAGATTGATAGATTGATAAATAGATAGATTGAGAGAAAGAGAAAGAATAAAAGAGAAGATAAAAGGAATGAAGAAGGAAAATAATAAAATATTAGGTAATAGTATTGTTATTGAGTATTATAAGTATTATTAATATTATTTGTTTTATAATTTTATTGTAAACTAGCTTTTCGGACTGCGCTTCGCGCGGTCCTTAAAGCCTTTTTAGCCATTAGAACTTCTTCCATATTTATGGACCGATTTTCACTAAATTTATATCAAAATGTTACAAATTTTTCGAGGATAACTACTATGTTATTTCTTTTTTTCACTCCCTAATATTTTTTTTCGCGCTGCCTTTTTCATAAACTTAAATATTTATATTTTAACTTTTTTTGCTTATTTATATATTTTTTTTTATTTTAATTTCCACACAATTTCATATATTTTAGCTCTTAAACATTAGTTTAGTTAATATGTACATATAAATTTTAATTATTTTTTTTAATATTTAATTATTATACCCTTTTTTAAATTTTATTTACTTAATTTTTTTTGTTTACGTCTAATTTACCCACCGCTAACCCGCTATTATTAGCTTACATACAATTTTTTAAATTTATTAATTTACAAAATTTCTCTGTATATTATATTTTTTGTAAAACATTTTTTACTTCCTTCAATTAGATGTCCTTGATTATTTAATTCATCAATCTTAATTTTTACACTTTCCCTTTTGGTTGCTCTAGAAAACATATAGTTGACCATGAGCAAATACAGTATTTGGCAAATAAATCCCAACTTTTTCTAAACTTTGTCCTTGTGATTTATTGATTGTCATAGCAAATGACACTCGAATAGGAAACTGTCTTCGTTTAAACTTAAATGGCAGTTCCAAATCACTTGTAATTAAATCTATCCTTGGAATGATAACAATCTGTCCTCGTGCAGGACCAGTTAGAACTTCCGCATAAATTAAATTATTTTTCAAATTAGTAACAATAAATCTTGTGCCATTACAAAGTCCTTTCTTAGTATTTAAATTCCTTAATAAGATTATTGTAACACCGACTTTTATCTTAAGTCGATGAATTGGCATTCCAGAAGGTGTCAAAGACTTTAAAAATTCAGTCGGAAAATTTAATTGTTCCTGTGGATCATCACTTACAATAGAGTCAATTGAGAGATACTCCTTTTCTTCTCCTTCCATTAGACAAAGGATTTCGTCATTAATTTTGAAAGTATCCTCATTCTTAGGACAAAGAATCGCTCGATCTGGATTTTCTCTAATTCGCTCCATGGTGATTCTATCATCAAAAATTTCATTAATAAGAGATTCTTTTGATATAAAATCATTTGGAATTTTAATTGTATCGAGATGTAGTCCATCCGTATTTGATAATTTACCATCTCCGAGTTGCATTAGCCAATTTGCAAATTCTTTTTCTTCCCCAGTTCTCATATTTTGCTGTAATTTAACCTGAATTACACTCCTCCATATATGGTTGTATTTTACAGTCGATTCAATTATACCTGCTTTCTGTGCATGTGGCACTACCGGAAGATTTTGTCTGAAATCTCCTGCAAATAAAATTACTTTTCCTCCAAATGGTCTTTGATTCTTCATCAGATCCTTAAAGAGTTTATCAACTGCTGTTAATGCATGTCCAATAGTCATGCTCACCTCATCCCATATGATGAGTTTTGCAGATATCAGTTCTCGTGCAGCTTGAGAATTTCCTCTGATATTTGATTTAGCTCCATCATCAATTGGAATTGTAAGCTTGAACAGTGAGTGATAAGTTCTTCTTCCTTTAAGAAGTGTGGCAGCAATGCCAGTTGAAGCACATGGAATAACCGTCTCGTTTCTTCCTCTAATAACACTCAATAATGTGTTAAATAGATAAGTTTTTCCACTTCCTGCAAACCCGTCAATATAAAATAACCGCTGAGGTTCATTATCATTGTCTATCGCTCTAATGACTATATTGTACACGTTTTTTTGTTCATCATTTAGTGTTAATAATAAATAATCACCACATCTTTTTTCTTCATCCACATTATACTCTTTGATGGTAAATATTCACTGGAATTGGATCTGGCAATTGAAAGTTCTCACAACTATTTCCATTATTTTTTAGAATTTCTTGTATACGATTTAAAGTCATATTTTCAGGGTTGACAATATTGTTGTTTACAAAGTCTTCAATCATTTGATCTTTATATTTATTCCAAAGAGTTGGTACATCTGTTGGATTTCCAAATATACAAATATAGGCAAATAGCTCTCTAATTTGTGCAGGCATTTTTGATTCTGTTGCTTCCTCTAACGTTTTTGCCCATAGATCGTCAGCTTCTATTAAATTCTTCGCAATTGCTGCATCCTTAAATGTATCATAAATAACTCCGTTTACATTTCTCAAATCTTCAAAACATTTAGCTCCAGCCACATGTAGTAGAAGAAGACGCAGATAAAATCTTTCATTATCTTTTATGCTCACTGTGTATAGCCTTGAAATTATTTTCTCGCCACCTTTTTGCGTGGCTTCCAATTAGTTACTTTCTTTTCATAAACATAGTGATAAGGAATATCTGTGTAAAGAAATTGCACTGCATTTTCATCAGATTGATTCAATTTGAACCATGCAGTCAACGTAGTATCTCGATTGAGCTCTCTTTGAGCAGCTTGTTCTTCATTTCCTGCTCTGAAATAAACCATTTGGCGAACAGGCAAATGAACTGCCAATCTTATTACTGTGTGAGACTTCATGAACAGATCGTATCCGTTAAGTCTCCACATTGCTTCTGGAGCACTAACATATCTTGCATCCAGGAATGAGTTAACTTCATCTATTCTAATGAATCTTGTACCATCTCGTGCTTGCACTTCAATTGCAGCACAATCAAATCCTTTATGAATATATTTATATAGATATTTTACGCTCTTCAGTGATGAACATATTTCTAAATTGATGTGTCGATTATATTTCATGATTAAATATGGTGAATATGGCACCATCCATCGATTATCAACTTCTTTATTTCTAACGATGTATTTTTTTCCAATATTCCTACGTTGATACATGGGATATCCATTTACATTAGCATTAGTTTCATCACGAAATTCTTTTGGAAAATCTTTTGAACATTTTCCATCATCCCCAGTGCAAGGATATCTCCTCGAGGGATCTCCACATGGACCGTGAATCATGTGTTTCAAAACTTTTTCATTAAGTTCTGAATATTTTTCTTCGTTAGGAATTTCAGCCCATACCATCATGTCAATGACTTCTTGAAGTCGGGGCTTATCTTCATCGCTCAACATTGCAAGTAAATGCAAATGTGGAAGTCCTCTTTTTTGAAATTCAATCACGCCTGCATAAGCTATAATATTTCCAAAAATTTTATTTTGAATTAAATCCTTTAAAACCTCTTTGACATCTAAATTAAATGTTTTAGCGACTAAATCAGGTCGAAACTCTATTAGACATCCATCAAGGTTATCCTTAATTTCGAGACATTGAGGATTGCAAGTCATGGTAAGAAAAATGTCTGGTTTACCAAACTTTCTGACCAAAGACATGGCATCGTGGTATCTTTCTTGCATGTTTCTTGGACTGCCCATAAATGAAGATGGTAATATTACAGGTACACCAACTATAATTCCCTCATTTTGTGCTCGATTATCAAGGTGATCCATTAATCCTGAATAAAGTTCTGCTCTTAATTGAGGTTGATTTAACTTAATATAATTAAGTCTATTGGCTTCAGTTTTCATATAGGCATCAAGTATAAATTGACATCTCAACTTGCCTGCTTTTTTAAATTGACTAAATTCGACTCTTGGTGCTAATAGGTGAGCATAATAATCCATTTGAGTTACTTTAAATCCTGGATATTTAGTATTATATGATTTAAGTTCTGAATGCCATCCATCATTACCATATGGATATAACAACGGATAACACATTGGATCACATCTTTTATCCAAAATTGATATTTGTTGAACATCGTTCGAATTTTTATTATAAATCCGAATGTCTCTTTCAAATGGATGCTCACCATCTACATTCTGAAAGACCACAGCTATTTCATTAGCTTGTGGAGCATTGTATCTTCTTTGATCATTTTTAGGATCCTTTCGAAAAGACAACATTAAATTCAAGCAATATGGAGCATTGTTCACAACATCCAATGGATTTCTATTGCCCGGGGCACCCATGGAAGCCATAGCTAAAGCGCTGTTATATGAACGAATATTTTCAAGGAAATTTTTAGATGCAAAATCATTTCCCATATATGATTTTTTAATAAAATCAGGACAATTTATTGGTTTTAATTGAAGCTTGCCCTTTTGGCAACAATATGTAAAATTTCCATCTTTAGGTTTTTCACATTCAAAGTTCAACGATTTACAAAATTTGCATTCTACATTCATTTGGCCAAGTATGAATTGGCACATTTATTTCATTGTCCTTTACAATTAGCGCAATGTGATGATTTAATTGTCTAACTTGTTGCCTTCTCTGAACATGTCTCTGTGCGTCAGCTTCGAGTCGATTAGTCCTTGCGTCGTCATTTTCATCAGCCCTCTGCTGAACATGTCTCTGTGCATCTGCTTTGAGTCGTTTAGTCCTTGTGACGTCATTTTCATTGACCCTCTGCTGAGCATTTCTTCGGGCATTAGCTTCGAGTCGATGAGACCTTTCCTCCGAACTCTCAATTTTTCGTCTTTTTTGTGAGCGTCTTCCTTCGCGACTCACTAAATTCAAATTTCCGTCTTTTCTTTTTTGAGGCATTATTATCTGTGTCGTACTTTTTACGTTACTTTATTTTATTTAAAACAATAATATTTCTCGAAGTATATCAAATTATTTATTACATATTAATTTTTGATTAATTTTTTATTTCATATTAATTTTTGATTTCAATATTAATAAATTTCTGATTGATTAATCTTAAGTTGATAATAAATATTCTTAATTATTTTCAAATTTTACAATAAAAAATTATTTTATCTATATATATATATATATAGATATATATAGATATATGGATAATTAAAGTCTATTTATATATGTACCGTAGATCTATATAATTAACGTTTGTCTTCCTGTATTACCTCGATCTACTTATTTATTAATTTTTTGATTTTCTTACTTTTCTTTCTTGTACTTATTCTTTTTTATATTTATTCTTTTTATAGGCGCACAACAGCCTTTCTTTACAGGCGTATAGCAACTCTGTATTGGCGGATAACAGCCGTTTCTTACAGGTGCACAACAGTTCTGTATCGGCGCACAGCGGCCGATTTTTATAAGCGCACAGCAGCCTTTTTTTGCAGGCGCACAGCAGCCTTTTTTTAACAGGCGCACTGCAGCTCTGTATCGGCGCACAGCAACCTTTTTTTTAACAGGCGCACTGCAGCTCTGTATCGGCGCACTGCAGCCGATTTGTATAGGCGCACAGCAGCCTTTTTTATAATTTTCTTGAATTTCAAATATTAATTTGTTTTTTTAAATTAATAAAATTATAATTATTTATTTCTCGTAAAATTTTAACTCTTTTATTCCTTCTTTGTTACGCCGTTTTCATTTAATATAACATTTACTATTTTAATCGATCTTTCCATAATGACATTTTAAATTATTTAATTTGAAATCAGTAACTTATAGATTCATTTATTAAATTATTAAACGACTCACGTCAAGAAATAAAAACTCGTTTCATCCCTAAGACGTGATTTTGTTTTTAACGACGTGTCAAAATGTCTACTAATAGCGGCGAAAATTCAAGAAACTTGAATCAACGTAAGGTAAGTAAATTTTACTTTTATATAAAGAGTAAGAGATAGAGGATTTATATTTTGAATCAAAGATAATTATATTAAGATATATAAAGAGAGAATAACATTAAGAAAGAGAGAATTAGGTTAAAAGTCAAATAGAAAGAGATTGACTTGTTTATGTTTGTGTGTTTGTCTTTTATATATATGGATATATATCTATATATATTTATAGAGAGAGAGAGAGAGGGGGGGGAGAGAGAGAGAGAGGGGGGAGAGAGAGAGAGAGAGAGAGAGAGAGAGAGAGAGAGAGAGAGAGAGAGAGAGAGAGAGAGAGAGAGAGAGAGAGAGAGAGAGAGAGAGAGAGAGAGAGAGAGAGAGAGAGAGAGAGAGAGAGAGAGAGAGAGAGAGAGAGAGAGAGAATGAGTCTTTATTTAGCTTTCTCAGCTATTTGCAATGTAGAGAATTTGATTCAATTAACCGCAGACATAACATAATTTCTTAAAGTACGTTTGAATACATTTATGTTTGTACATTCCTTGGCTACAGCCGGTAGGGCATTGTACATTTTCACACCTTCATAGAATAAACTTTTTTGCGCATTTCTTGTTTTCCGAAAATGAATTCTAATGTCTTCAGCTTGTCTTGTTTGAATTCCGCTTAATTCTTTTATTACTTGTATTTTATTGCATAGTTGTATTGGTAGCATTCCTATTACTAATTTAAATATAAAAGTACATGCATTGAAATATAATCTCTGTCTTATTGACATAAACTGTAACGCTTGTATCATTACTTCTATCTTAGTATATCGATTACACTGCAATATAACCCTCATTGCCCTATTCTGAGTCTTGCAGTCTATTAAGTTGTGTTTCATTCATACATATTAATAATGTTGCGCAATATTCAAAGTGAGGAGCTATAATCGCCTTGTACACAAAACATCTAGTATATGTTGATAAATTACTTCCTATTCTGTTTAGGAAACCTATTT
>NW_028141798.1:0-15364 GCF_030444845.1 Prenolepis imparis
AAGCAGTGGTATCAACGCAGAGTACTGACAGCGAGCAGTAAGGGTTAGTTAGGTAAGTCGATTAATTATAAATAATATTATTTATTATATATTTATTAATACAATAATATTAAAATGGATAACGTAGGAAAAGGAGCAATTAAAAAACAGAGAATTAGGAAATTTCAAAAAGCATGGCTAGATGAAAATATTTTTAAAGGATGGTTGGCTCCTCATCCTGTAGAAAATAAAGCAATTTGTATAATATGTAATAAGACCATCAGGTGCTGCAAAACGGATTTAATTAAACATTCTGAAACATTTAAACATTTGGAAAATTCGAAAGAAATTAATTCCGAAAAACATAACGCGACTGAAAATACAAGCACATTAACGCATAAGGATAAAGTCAAACGCGCAGAAATAAAATTAGCTTCTTTTTTTGCAGAGCATAACGTTGTTTTCGTACGGTGAATCATTTAATTCCGTTATTAAAAGATATTTATATAGATTCTGAAATTGCACAAGATGTTTCACTTGCTCGACATAAGTGCGCAAATATTATCACAAAAATTATTGCAAAACGCGAAATTGAAAATATTGTTCAAAACTTACGAAGTTGTAAATTTTCCATTTTAATTGATGAAAGCACAGATATTTCAGACACCAAAGTAATGTGCGTTCTTGTTCGATATGTGTCACTTTTAAATAAAAATGTTGTAACGCAGTTATTAGAATTATTATCTTTAGATGCGACAGATTGCACCGCGAGTAAAATTTTTGAAAATTTTAAAAATCTTTTAAAAGAAAAAAAATTCCTATCAAAAATATTGTTGGAATGGCATGTGATAATGCATCAGTAATGACAGGACGCAATAACTCTTTTATGTCTCGTTTAAAATTAGAAATACCAGAATTAATAACATTAAATTGCATTTGCCATTCTTCCGCGATTGTAGCCAGTAAAGCGTGTGAAAAATTGCCGTCATCTTGTGAAAATTTAATTAGAGGAGTTGCCACTTATATTTCGGGCAGTGCAAAAAGAAGTGCAATTTTAAAAGAGTTTCAAGAATTTTTCAATGTAGAGAGAAATAAAATTTTAAAATTATCTAGTACTAGATGGCTTGTGTTACACAATTGCGTTGTACGACTTCTCGACAACTGGGAAGTTCTAAAAAATTATTTTATTTTAGCGACAGTAGAGGATAAAACGAAATCTGCGGAAACCATTTTAGCAATGTTAAATGATAATTCAATTAAAGCATATTTATTATTCTTAAAATATTCATTAAATTATTTTAATAGTTTTAATGCTTTATTTCAGTCGCGTGATATTTTAATTCATAAATTATATTCAACTAGCCAGAAATTAATTCACCAGATAGCTCAAAATTTCATAAATTTTAATGCTCTTAAAGATATTTCTACTTTAAATATAGACGATCAAAATAATATTCAACATATTGAAAATATATATCTTGGACCCGAATGTAATACATTATTAGAAACATTATCTTTGGAATGCGCGCAACAAATTAAATTAAAATGTTTAGATTTTTATATCACAGCAGTTCGAGAAATGCTGAAGCGTTTACCATATAAAGATAAATTATTTGAATAATTAACTTTTCTAGAACCGAAGATTGCTCTTTATGAAGAAGGTAGACTTAAAATTAAAGATTTAACCTACATTGCTACGCGATTAGGACATATTGATATCACAAAGTTAGCTTTTGAATGGAGAATTTTGCCATCATGTTTTGATGATGAGCAGAAAACAGAGTTAGCGTCTTTAAAAATAGATCTAATGTGGAAAAAAATAGTAGAATTTAAAGATATTTCTGGGGAAAAAATGTTTCCAAATTTAGAATCTTTAATCGAAATAGTTCTTTCTTTTCCCCATTCGAATGCCGAGGCCGAACGAATTTTTTCAATAGTAACAGATATAAAAAATAAAAAAAGGAACCGATTGTGTAATGATACTGTTTCCGCGATTTGTGTTATTCGGTCTCATTTTCAATCACAAAACATTAATTGTGTAAACTTTGAAGTAGACGCCAGGCATTTGGAACTGCATAACGCGCAAAATTTATATGGAGAACAATGCACACCTGATGGTTCTTAATCATTTTGTTTTTTTTTCACTTTTAAATATTATTTTATTTTACTATTTTATTATTTCATTAATTTTATTATTTAATTATTTTATTTTGTAGAGTCACACATCTAGCCAATATTCTCTTAATGCATGTTAGTTATGTGTTTTTATAAACTTGTTTTTTTTCAGAATTTTATTATTATTCTCTTTTCAGAGTCATAATATATCTTAATAACGTAAACTTGTGTACCTGTAAAAGTCAAAGCTTTGTGCAATTTTATTTTTATAATTTTATTTCTAAATATATAATTATTATTCTATTTTTATTTCTATAATTATTTATTTTATTTAGATAATTATAATTTGTTATATAATTAAGTTTATAACATTAATTTGATTTTAATTATATTTATATTTAGAGTTTCATATATACATATATATGTTATAAAATCTATTTAAAACGTTATTTTATTTTTAGTTTACTATAAGATATAGTTTATTATAAAATATAGTTTATTTAAAATTTATTATCCGATGTTTCTTTATTATTCTAGTACGTTAATATTTTTTGTTTATTAATTTTGATTAATTTTTTGTTTATGAATACTGGTAAGGTTTTTGGCAGTTTTCCTTACCCTTGCAACAAATGTTGGTATTCTTTAATATTTTTCTGCCAAATAAAATATTTTATTTTGAGTTATATTAAAAGTGTTTTATTTTTAAAGTTATTTTAGCCCTTTCCCCTTTTCAGCTTTTTTTTATTTTATTCTACAATAATAAATGGAGCTAATTATATTTTTATATATGTGCGCGCGCGCGTGTGTGTAGACAATTTTTTTTTATTTTTGAGAATTGATAAAGAAAATGTTGCATATATATATATATATAAATCGAAAAAGTTCATATATATATGTATATATATAATTTTTTACCGATTCTCAAAAATTAAAAAAAAATTTGCGGGGCGATTAACGATACCCCTCTTTCTTGGAAATAGGTACTTTACTGATAGCGTATTGGCCGCGCATACGCGAAAAACCCGGCCCATATCGCCACACTGCCCCGGCACCGATGACGATGCCGCCGCCGACCCCGGCACCGATGACGATGCCGACCCCGGCACCGATGTCGACCGCACCGGGACAAAACGTAAAAAAGGTTAGTTTTATAATATTTTCTAAAATATATATATCTTTGCCTATAAAAAAATGAAGTAGTTGAAACTGTATTACATTAGTCTTTTTCTACATATACAATTTTGCAGAATTACACTTTTTTCTCAGCGATGCAACATGTTAGATACTATTATTGTAAAAATCGACACATTATCTTTTGAAAAAAAGTTACAATTTGATTGGAAATAAAATTTACAAAAATTAATTTCATTTTTATAAAAACTATAATTTTTTAGAAAAAAATTCTTATTTTTACATTGATTGTATTTGACAGCTTGCATCGCTGAGAAAAATTTATAACTTTGCAGAATTTATACATAGAAAAAGATTAACAAATATGCACAGTTTCAACAACTTTATTTTTTTTCTTATAGGCAAAGATATGCAACTTTACGAAGGTCCCATGTACTTTTTCCCCTGTTTCGTGTGTGTGTGTGTGTGTGTGTGTGTGTGAGAGAGAGAGAGAGAGAGAGAGAGAGAGTATATGAGTGTATGTAATAATATCTAAAACTAATTTCTTTTTTCAGCGCATAAATGAGGCTGTACGGCGGGCAGTAAATCGGGAGAGAAGAAAAAAAAACCGACGACCCGGGCCACCCGCAGGATACGTTCCCGCACCGGGATATATGCCCGGGCCACTCGGAGGATATGTACCGACACCGGGCACATATCCCGGTGCCGCAGGATACGCTCCCGCACAAGGATATATGCCCGGGCCCGCAGGATACGCTCCCGCACAAGGATATATGCCCGGGCCCGCAGAATATGCTCCCGCACAAGGATATATGCCCGGTCCCGCAGGATACGTACCGGCACCGGGATATGTGCCCGGCGCCGCGGGCGCGGGCGCGTATCCTGCAGGTACGTATCCTGCGGGCCCGGGCATATATCCTGCTGCGGGAGCGTATCCTGCGGCGCCGGGCACATATCCCGGTGTCGGTATGTATCATAAATGATTTTATATTTATAATTATATTTTTAACAACTGTCAAATTGACCCTCGCGATGACAATTCGATGCAACGAATATAAAGCACAATAGCATTCAAGACAGCCAATCAACATCGCGGAAAAGAGGCAACAATACTGCGATATATTCAAGATTCGACTAATGCCTTTTTTAGAAAGGGACGAGATTCAACTAACATGCCTTTTTTAAAAATGTATAATATATATTATAAGATGCGTATCCTCCTGCAAATTACTCTCGAGAGTAGCTCTTGGAGAGTGATTTTGCAAATAGACACATATTCTTTTAGATATTTGAAGAGTATGTTTATTTGCGAGATTCATTCTGCGAGAACAACGAGAAAGGGATAAACCAAATAATGGCGCGCGCGCGGCGCACGCTTGTGTGTCTAGTTACTAGTATTATAAACCCATAGGCGTCCGTATGGTATGATTTCTTCCAGAGAGGAGCATAATTTTTTTGTTTCTTATTTTTTGTTCTTTCCTAAATTTTTTTATATGCAAATAAAGTTCAGTATTTATTCAAAAGGAGAGACTTTTGTACTGATTCTAAAAAGGGGCAAATGCCTTCTCTTGCCTCCCTCTGCGGACGCCTATGGGTATATAATATATCTATATATTTTTTATTTTATATATATATATATAAATTTATTCAATCAGTTATATATATATAGTAACACACGCGCGCGCACGCGCACACACAAGCGCACACACACAAACGCACACACACACACACACGCACACACATACGCACGCACGCGTAATAATATAAATTCTGTTATATTTATAAAATTTTGTATATTGTGAAAAATATATTATAATTATAATATATATTTATATATGTTCTTATTTTATTTCCACATCCTGTTCCAATATTTCCAATTTTCGTAAATGCTGTTCTCGACCGCTTCTATATTCTTTTAGACGTCCACTCGCGCTTTTCTCCCTTCCTCTCTCTCTCTCTCTCTCTCTCCCCCTCCCTCCCTCCCTCCCCCTCCCCCTCCCTCCCTCCCCCCTCTCTCATATATATATACTGTATACAATTTATCTTTTCCATTTACAGTAAGAATATTTTTTATAACATTTTGTAGCTATATATGAACAGATAATAAAATTCATTTGAATCAATTTATATAAAATATGTGTCAGTTAGTAAAATCATTACTTTACGAATTACTTCAACGTATGATGTATATAATAATAAGATTCACAGTTTTTTTTATAAATTATAAATGCATATACTTATTACCTATAAAAATCATGTAAATATTATTGTATTGTGCGAATATATTGTATGCCATTATATATTTCATGTTTGATAATATAAATAATAGATTACATTTTTTCTGTTTTATATATAGCTTTTTGTACAAACAAACAAAAATTTTATGTATTATTTTTATTATCAAACATGAAATATATAATGGCATACAATATATTCGCACAATACAATAATATTCACATGATTTTGATAGGTAATAAGTATATGCATTTATAATTTATAAAAAAATCTGTGAATCTTATTATTACATCATACGTCGAAGTAATTCGTTGAAGTAATGATTTTACTAACTTACACATATTTCATATAAATTGATTCCAATGAATTTTATTATTTGTTCACATATAGGTGTAAATTGTTATAAAAATTATTCTTACTGTAAATGGAAAAGATAAATTGTATATAGTATATAAAACAAAAATAAAGGGAGAGAGAGGGAGAGTGTGCGGGGCAGACGAAACAAAGTGAACGATCAGAAAGAGACAGAGTGAGTGAATATACGACGAAGAGAAACAGATTCGCGCGTCTGTGGTGTGTACATGTATATTACACGCACACGCATGAAAGAGACAAAGATAGACCGATTATGTCTGTCTTTGTCAGCTCTGTGGAGGAACTCGCGAGAAATCACTAGACTTTTATATAATTATAAATATTTAATAAATTGTAACGATTAATACAATGTTTTGTAGAGAACGAAAGAATACAAATATATATATATATATATATATATATATATATATATATATTATAAGGAATGAATAACGTTGCTATGGAAATACATCAATCAATCAATAAATGAATATAGTAACATGGTAACAATCTTCGTCGATAAAAAGGTACATAAATCGATGGTCGGTAAAAGGATCGCCACAGTACTCCCCTCCTAGCGACATCCTATGTTGCGAAAAGAACCTTCTTTTTCCGACCAGGGTAGGTTTTCAATGTTCCATGACCAGTGTTAGTAGGAAAAACAGGATTAGAAGTAGAACTAGGAATAACTGGATCAGAAGTTATCTCCTTAGGCAAAAATGCAGGCTTAAGTCGTTCAGTAGAAACATTAACAAGTTTACCTGCAACATCAATAGTAAAAAGATTATCACTTATTCTATTTATAACACGAAAAGGACCAGTATAAGGTGGTTGAAGAGATTTTTTAACAGCATCTTCTCGAATCCAAACGTGAGTACAATCAAATAAATTTTTATGAAAGAAAGGTGTTTTCTTGTGATGATGTGAAGTCGGTTGAGACTTGATCTCTCTCATGTGAACTCTGTGTTTTTCAATAAAAATTTCTGGATCAACAGGAAGATCTTCTTCGATGAAAAATTCTCCTGGAATCCGCAAAGTAGTTCCATAGAGCATTTCAGCTGGAGATGCTTGTAAATCTTCTTTAAAGCAGGTACGTAAACCAAGTAAGACAGTAGGTAAAACTTCAACCCAGTTCTTGTTTGAATGACACATAATGGAACTTTTTAGAGTACGATGCCATCTTTCAAGAATTCCATTAGTCGCAGGATGATATGCAGAAGTCCTTACACGCTCACAACCAATAAGGTTGGTGAGAGCTTTGAAGAGTGCTGCTTCAAATTGAGGACCTTGATCCGTTGTGACAATATTTGGAGCACCAAACCTTGCAATCCAGTGAGAGTAAAAAGCAGTAGTAACAGTATCTGCAGAAATTTCAACCAAAGGAATTGCTTCTGGCCAACGAGAAAAACGATCAATCATGGTGAGACAATATCTGAAATTTGGCAAACAGGAAGAGGTCCAATCAAATCTAAATGAATATGTTGAAAGCGTTGATCTGGAATTGGAATCTTCTGAGGAAAGTTCTTCGTATGTCTATGAATCTTGGAACGCTGACAACATAAACAAGTTCTTGACCATTCCTTAATGTCTTTCTTCATAGATGGCCAAACAAATTTTTGTTGAACTAATTTGCAGGTTGAGCGACCACTGGGATGAGATAGTCCATGTACCACGTCAAAGATCCTTCTTCGCAATACTTGAGGAATATAAGGGCGGATATTGACAGAAGAGCAATCACAAAAAATTGGAGAAGTTGAGCCTGTAAGAATAAGCTTCTGTAACTTGAGAGAAGAATTTATTAACAAAGATTTAAGTTCTTCATCATCTCTTTGATGATGCTAGTTTTTCAAGAACTAGTTGCTAGTTCTTCAAGAGAAACAATAATTGGTAAAGAAACGGATTCAATTCTTGAAAGAGAATCAGCAACAACATTATCTTTTCCAGCAATGTGTTTAATATCAGTGGAAAATTGAACAATAAAATCCAACTGACGAATTTGACGAGGCGAAGCTTTATCCAATCTTTGTTTAAAAGCATAAACTAAAGGCTTATGATCGGTTTGAATAAGGATTTGACATCCTTCAAAAAGGTATCTAAAGTGTTTGATTTCTAAATAAATACTTAAAAGTTCTCGATCATATGTGCTGTAATTGCGTTGTGAACTATCCAGTTTTTTAGAGAAAAATGCTATAGGTTTATTTATATTATCAATAATTTGTTCCAGAGACGCGCCAACTGCTATATCAGAAGCGTCACAAGTCAAAATGAGAGGAACTGTAGGAGCAGGGTGAGTTAAGGTTGTGATCCTTAAAAGCTCTTCCTTGCAAAACTTGAAAGCATCCTCAGCTTCTGGAGTCCAAACGACTAATCTCTTATCCTTCTTCTTGCTGTCCTTCAAATAATCAGTGAGTATCGCTTGATGTGTAGCCGCATTCTTCATACAACGACGATAAAAATTAATGATTCCTAGAAATCTTCTTAATTCATGAATCGTCTTGGGTTTTTTATAATCAATAATAGCTTTAATTTTCTCTGAAGTGGGCTTAATTCCTTCCTTGTTAACCAAATAGCCAAGAAAAGGAATTTCTTCTTTTCCAAATTGACATTTTGAAACATTAATTGTCATCCCAAATTGTTTCAGACGTGTAAAAACAGTATGCAGATGATCGATGTGCTCACTTTCATTAGAGGAGGCAATTAAAATGTCATCAAGATAACAAAAGCAAAAGTCCAAACCAGAAAGGATAGAGTTCATTAAATGTTGAAAGGTTTGAGCAGCATTTCGAAGACCAAAAGGCATCACAAGGAACTCAAATAATCCAAATGGAGTAATAACAGCAGTTTTCGGTATATCATCCTTGGCAACAAGAACTTGATAATAAGCTTTCACCAAATCAATCTTTGAAAATATATTCTTTTTATGTAATCCAGCAGTGAAATCTTGAATATGTGGAAGAGGATAACGGTCTGGTATAGTGACTGCATTCAACGCACGGTAGTCACCACAAAGGCGTCAAGAATTTGATCCATCCTTGGGAACCATGTGGATTGGAGCTACCCAGGGACTATTTGATGGACGACAGATTCCTTGTTCAATCATGGAATTAAACTCATCTCGTGCAAACTTCAATTTCTCAGGAGATAATCGGCGAGGTGTAGAATAGGAGGACCTTCAGTAAGAATAAAATGTTCAACCTGATGAATTTTATCATTTGAAATCGGAGCGAAACGTGTCAACTCAGGAAACTCTGTAAGTATTTTATGAAACGGTAAATCTGGAGAAGTTGTACAAACTGTTAAGTGATTAGCTTTTGACAATCTTCCTATGTTAATCCAGTAACAGTATCAATTAATCGTTTACGTTTCATATCAACTAATAATACATAATGACTCAAAAAATCCGCTCCTAAAATAGGTCGTTGAATGCTTGCAACACAAAATCTTCATTTAAAATCTCTGCGTAAACCAAGATTTAATGCTAAGGTTTTTGATCCATAGGTATCAATCTTGGTACCGTTAGCAGCAAAAAGTTTCAAAGAAGTTGATTGAGCATTTTGAACTGACCTTCTTGGAATCAGGGAGACATCAACACCTGTATCAATCAAAAAACTAAGGCCCGAAAAAATTTATCAGTAATGATGAGACGATTGCTGGATGAGCCGTTGACAGCCGCCTCTACCCTCAACGGAATGTTTAGTTTTTTCCTTGTCATCTGTGAGGGATTTGGACATACTACAAGGTATTGTACATTTAACAGCTTCATCACCGAATTTCTTATGATAAAAACAAATTTTTTCTTCCTTATCAAATTTCTTATTTCTTGAATTAGATCTAAATCTTCTTCTTCCAAATCTAGATTTTGACCTATCTCGGGAATGTCTGACCTCTAAAGCTGATATTCGACGCTCAAGATCAGTTAAATCACAAGACTTTGAATTACTGGAATCGACTGAAGGTGAAATAGTAGCAACTTGAAGTCCAGACTCACGATCTATAATCTTGTCAGCTAATTCCGCTAATTTGACCAGAGGGCTATCTTCAACAACAGCCAGAGTAGCTTGAACGCGGTAAGGAAGTCTTTGCAGCCAAATAGAGTGTAAAACATTATCAGAAATCGTTCCTCCAGCTACTAACTGTTTAAGTTCTCTAAGTAAATCAGATGGTTTCTTATCATTTAACTCAATACCGGCTAATAATTGACGGAGCCGTTTTTCGTCAGAATCAGTAAAACGTTGTATAAGGAGATTTTTTAAACTATCATATTTATCTCTTTCAGGTGGTCTTTCAATGTGGACGGAGGAGATAGCGGAACTCCGCAGGGCCTCCGTCCATGCAAGGCGCCGCTTCGTGAGAGAGAGGAGGAGGCGCGGCAACGAAGAGGAAACGGCGGACGCACTGGAGGGATAGCCAGGAAATCCCTCAGTGCGGCCATCAGAAAGGCTAAGACCAAAGCGTGGGGCGAGCAGCTGCTCGCCCTTAACGCAGACCCCTGGGGGCGCCCATACAAGCTTGTTATGAACAAGCTTAAACCATGGGCGCCCCCCGTGACGGAAAGTATGGATCTCCGGCTCCTGGAGGAAACTATAGAAAAGTTGTTTCCCACAACACGGACTCCTCCAATTCCAGAGGAGCCAATCGGGTGGAACCAGGAGCTGGAGATCACGGAGCGTGAGATGGCCGAGGTGTTCAAAAGACTGAGGGCCAGGGGAAATAAAGCCCCTGGTCCCGACGGAATACCCGGCCGGATCTGGGGGTTGGTCGAGGGCCATTTGTCCGGGTTCATGAGGCAGTTATACAATAACTGCCTCAGGGACGGAAAGTTCCCTGATGAATGGGGATCAGCACAGCTAGTGCTGATCCCCAAGGGAGGAAGACCGGAGGGCTCCCCTCCTGCATTTAAGCCAATATGCCTGTTGGACGAGGCGGGTAAACTGTTTGAAAGACTTATAGTGAACCGCCTCGTCGGGCATCTGTCCCGGGACGGTATAGACCTCCATGAGGAACAATATGGGTTCCGCGAGGGACGATCCACCATCGACGCCATACGGCGGGTGAGGTCCCTCGCGGAGTCCCACATAGAAGAGGGCAGGGTTGTTGTCGCCATATCACTAGATATTGTAAACGCGTTCAACACCCTGCCTTGGGACAGGATCGGGGACGCGATGGTTTATCATCGCGTCCCTGGTTACCTCATGGGGGTCATTAGGAGTTATTTTGCACACAGACAAATAATGTTCCGGGACAGAAATGGCACAGAATGCAGGAGGGAAATGTTTTGCGGGGTCCCACAGGGGTCAGTACTTGGCCCTATGTTGTGGGACCTTGCCTATGACAGAGTCCTCCGGTCGGCACTTTCCCCCGACTGTAGTGTCGTCTGCGTAGCAGACTGTCTGCTACGCAGACGACACACTAGTACTAGCCGGGGGAACAACTGGCAAGAGGCGATTGCGATCGCCAATCAGGCAGTAGCATGCGCCGTGCGCGCGATAAGCGACATGGGCTTAAAAGTAGCGCCTCAAAAAACGGAGGCGCTATTCATCCATGACGGCACTTGAAAAACAAAAAAAGGAGTGCCGTCAAGAGCCCATGTCGCAGTAAACGGCGTCTCCGTCCAGGTAGGAAAAGACCTTAAGTACTTGGGTCTATACCTGGACGGTACCTGGAGTTTCATCGGGCACTTCGACCGTCTGACTAAAAAAGTAGAAGGGGTAGCAGGCGCGCTTTGTCGCCTGCTGCCCAACTTGGGAGGGCCAGACGGTCGAGTGCGCCGTCTGTATGCGGGCATCGTGAATTCGGTGGCCCTGTACGGGACCATTTGGGCGGATGCGGCGATGGCCACAAAAAGAATTCGGGATACGCTCAGGCGTACCCAAAGGAAAGTGGCCATTCGCTGCATCCGCGGTTATCGGACGGTGTCCCATGCGGCGGCAATTACCCTAGCTGGGATGCCTCCCATGGAGCTCTCAGCGAAGATGTATGAAGAATCATACACGCGAGGGAGGGAGCTCCGTGGGTGGGGCATTAAACTCTCAGCTGGAGTGAGAGATAAGGTGAAACTCTGGGCCCGGCGACGCATGATGGAGAGGTGGAAAAACTACCTCTCCAATGCGCCCCCAATGCACTCGGGGGTGCGCGTCGTCGGGGTCGTGGGCCCGTTCTTAGAAGAATGGGTGGAGAGGGCTCACGGCGAGACGTCGTTCAGGACTACACAGGTGCTCACAGGCCATGGATGCTTTCAGGAGTACCTGTGTAGGATAGGAAGGGCGCGCACGGCAGGTGCGTGTCCCCCCCTTCTGGGGGGGGGGACTCTCAGGAGAAGAGCTCCCGGAGCGTCGGCCGAATCTCCCGTCCCTTTAGGGAGGGAGAAGGAGCCCCGTTCCGGGAGCGGGTGGTGGCGGCTCGAGTGGGAATACTCGAGCCGTGACCCCGCCCCTCAAACTTTTTGGGAGGGCGCGGCGTGGGGGCGGTGCCCCCCTGCGCCGCAACCGGGATAGTCCGCAAAAACAATTTGCGGGGAGAGTATCTTCCTTTCGGGGAAGATGCTCTCCCGAGATGGTAGGGCCAGGGGATGGCAAGAAGTAATGCTTCGGCAGTTCCTTGCCATCCCCGTAAGCGCCAGCGAAGGCACCCGCTGTGGTTTTAGTGCGGTAGGTCTTGGACCCCACCGCCGATCCATACGTGGATCGGCGATGGGGGACAAGGAGTCCCACATAACCCTCATCCCCTACCCGGTGGGTGAGTGGTACCATGAGGTTTCCACAGCGCCAAAAAAAAAAAAAGGTGGTCTTTCAATCAATTCAGCAACCATAACAAGAGCCTGCTCATCAAGATGTCTAATAACAGTACTATATTTTATTTCATCTGAACGGATTCGATATACAAGAAATTCGCTCTCAAGCTGAACAAACCAGAGCTTTGGTTGTTTATGCCAGAAGGTCGGAAGTTTAAGAAGACGAAATTCATTGGCATTAATCTCTCGAGACTCACCTGAATTAGACGACCCAAAATTGGTATGTTGAAATGGTCTCTCCATATTAGTATTATAATTCCTCTGCTCTTCAGACATTGAAGTAGATGTTCCTGGAATTTCAGGTTGTTAAGAAGGTGGAGGTATCTATCGATAAGCATCCTGCAAAACGATGATGATCTCTCGATGAAATAAATCCAAACAGCAAGATGATTCTTGAACACTGAATTAAATTTCCCGCACTTAAGCCGATCACGTCGGGGTCACCAATGTGGAGGAACTCGCGAGAAATCACTAGACTTTTATATAATTATAAATATTTAATAAATTGTAACGATTAATACAATGTTTTGTAGAGAACGAAAGAATACAAATATATATATATATATATATATATTATAAGGAATGAATAACGTTGTTATGGAAATACATCAATCAATAAATAAATGAACATAGTAACATGGTAACAATCTTCGTCGATAAAAAGGTACATAAATTGATGGTCGGTAAAAGGATCGCCACAGCTCGAAACGTTGCAGCTCCATCTATCGCGACATTACGCAACTAATCTGTTGCTCTGTTTTATTGTTCATCCTTGATTTCGCACACACACATATGCACGAAACATTCTGCACCGTTTTCTTATTTATTAGGCTTCTAAACTTATATCTAAAAGTTCACTAATACTTCTTCATTCAATCTCTAGTAGGAACCTATCTTATTTTGTACGTACAAACAGCAGAACTTTTATATTAAACAATTATTTTTTTGACCTGACGACAGAAGCCGATAATGAAATTATAGTTTTTTAATTTTTTCTTGTTTTTAACATAAAATCGATAGGTTCCCACTTTGTTTCTATACGTACTTTAATTGTGGAAAAGCAGTTATTATTTTATTAAACTAATAAAAAGCTTTCGGTGCAGAAAGATCTATAATCCGATCGATAAAACAGACAGATCTGCATCCCCTTAACTGCGTTCGAAAACTTCACTCGGATATACACCAGCACCGTTCTTTATTGCTTACTGAAAATTGAACCAGGACAGAACGATGCTAGTGTGTAACCAAATAAAGTTTCTGAACGTAGCTCTTGCAAATGCTCGGACATGATTCGGACTACAGACATGGGCACCAAATTCAAACTCGCACGCGAGCGCTTGAACGCTTAGCGGCGGCCCTGTATTCGTGTGTATACTTACTATAAAAACTTACCTTTAAAAAAAAGGTAAAAAAAGGCGCCTAATATGGGCACGCCAGTAGTGAAAAATTACCCATTGCAAACCCATGTGTAGAATCGTATAAAAAATTACTCATTGCAAACCCATGTAGAATCATATGAAAAATTATCCATTGCAAACCCATGTAGAATCGTACTACAAAAGTAATGATATAAAAAAAAATTGCGCGCCAAGTGAAAGTAGAAACTTTTATACCAGTGGAAAATTTAAGTTGCAAACCTATAGAGTCGTATAATGAACCAGTGCAAAATTTAAGTTGCAAACCCATGTAGAATAGTATAAAAATTAAAAAATTATTAAAATTAATACAAATAAAAAAAAATAAAAAAATTTTAATTAAAAAAACTAGGCACTGCTAAATTAAATAATATGCTGTAACGATGCCCCCCATCGTTCCCGACCGTCCACCCGTCGGAAGGCTGCGCCCGGCGAACACCGGCCGGGCAGGGCAGCAGGCGCTGAGCGCCACAATTTATTAATCCAACCGTTAAATACGGTTCCACGAAAACGCCCGACGCGCGCCGAAATAAACCGAGTCGTATCACCCCTACTTCCCCTCCTTCGATCCAGCCTCCGATCCCGTTACTCGATCCATATAAAAAGAGAGCTCACGATAAGAGCTCTCTCAGAAACCATTCCGACTCCGTCGTATCGGAGACTCTTCCGCCCGAAATAAAGAGCCCGAGGTAGACGCGTACGCTGCCTCTGCGGAGATAATCTCCGTGCTCCGAACTTCCGGAGTACTCTGCGTTGATACCACTGCTTCGAGGTAGAGTGTCCTCTGTCTCCCCCGAGATATTCTCGGGAGTCCGGGGTTCCGACCGCGCCCCGCAAAACGCGCGCTGACGTCAGCGGGTGGAGCTCCGCCGCCTCTGTCGAGGGTTCTCGACCGTCAGTGCGTTCCCCCTCCGCACCCCATACGGACGGCCGTGACACGCCGACCGTCGCGTCACGAAATCGCGGGCCGCGTACGCCCGCCGACCAGGCGACCGCTTGCTACGCGCGCCGTTCGATTGCGCTCTCTTCGAGATATCGAAGAGAGCAGCCGCTCTCTCGCGCCTCGCGCTTGCGCGCGCCGCGTCGCGCCGCGTCCGTGCTACCGCGCGCCGACCCGTCGCACCGCCCGACGCACCGTGCGTTCCACGTACGTTACACATACAGCGATCCACTATCTATACACATACACACACATGCGAATATACACACACCCACACGCTCACTTGTACATAGCATACACTCAATTCTATAATAAAGGCGTTTGTTTGTCACCTCAACACCGCGTTCGTGTCTCACCCTTTCTCGAGCCCTGATCCCGAAGTACTCTGCGTTGATACCACTGCTT
>NW_028141799.1:0-15331 GCF_030444845.1 Prenolepis imparis
AAGCAGTGGTATCAACGCAGAGTACTTCGCGGGCGGAACATAACTATAATACTACTGAAAAGGAACTACTAGCCATAGTATGGGCAGTAAAACATTTCAGGCCTTATCTGTATGGTACGAAATTCAAAATTATCACCGATCACAAACCATTAGTATGGTTATTTAATGTAACGGAACCTGGATCGCGATTGATGCGTTGGCGATTAAAACTTGAAGAATACGATTACGAGATTGTACACAAGGCAGGCAAAGCTAATAAAAACGCCGACGCACTCAGCCGACACGTAGGTGAAATTAATAAAATCGATGAAGAAGAAATTAATAAAATCGATAAAGAAGAAATTAATGACACAAAAACAGAGCGGAAATACACGGAAGAGGAGAAACGCCGCATACTATATGAGTATCACGACGCACCCCTAGGAGGACATCAAGGGACCGAACGCACCATTAACAGAATCCGGTTACTACACAACTGGAAAGGACTGACTAAGGACGTAGAAAACTATGTAGCAAAATGTAAACTCTGCCAAAAAAATAAACTTTCGCGAAAAAACAAAGCACCGCTGGTAATAACAGATACCGCAAGCAAACCATTCAAAAAATGCGCTTTAGACATCGTAGGACCCCTAACGATCTCTGGTAATGGGAATAAATATGTACTTACCTTCCAAGATAATCTAACTAAATTTAGTAAAGCGATTCCGATAACTAATCAAGAAGCCGCAACAATTGCACGGGAATTCGTAACAAAAATTATCTTCGAACATGGTATCCAAGAAAAGGTCTTAACCGACCAGGGTACAAACTTCCTTAGCGAAATGTTCAAGGACGTCTGTAAATTACTAACTTAAGAAAAATTGAGAAAATTTAGACAACTGCATACCATCCAGAAAGCAACGGAGCCTTGGAACGATCACACCGTACCTTAGCAGAATACCTCACCCGTACCTTAGCAGAATATCTTCGCCACTACATTAATGCTGAACAAACAGACTGGGATGAATGGACATCATACGCAATGTTTGCATATAACACCACACCGCATACAGCCACGGGGTTCACGCCGTTCGAACTACTTTACGGGCATCAAGCAACCCTACCTACGGCATTATCGCAACCCCCGAAGCCGACATATACATACGATGACTACGCGCAAGAATTGAAAGAAAAATTACGCGCCGCCCAGCAAATCGCAAAGGAACACTTAAAAAACGAAAAGGTGAAAGCAAAGGATAACTACGACAAAAAATCGAAGAATACCACGTTCAAGGTAAGAGAAAAAGTACTATTACACAACGAAACCGTCCGCAGGGGTCGATCCAAAAAACTCGATGCATTATGGACCGGATCGTACACAATCATTGACAAAATCTCCGATGTCAATTATAATATTAAAGTAGGACGAAAGATAATAAATACACATGCCCGTTTAAAAGCGTTCATAGAACATTAAGAAAGAAAAATTTCGGCACATCTATTTCCATTCCAGAGCGCTAATGACATGGAAGATGCAGCCTACTACCGCAAGAAAGGACCTAGAAGAGGAATACGAGGTAGAACAATTTAATCGAGAGCCAGGGATATACTTCGAAAAAATCGGTTATCTACATCAAGTAGAATCCACCTGAAAGTTAATAATTAATATAGACCTAGGAACCTTAAATAAAAGATTCCACGATTTACAAAATTATATTGATCACGGACACCTCCTACACAAGATACAAAATAAAAAAAGCTGTCAAATCCAAAAAACGATTATCGAAACGGAGAATGATAAATTAACACACCTCTTAAAACGAGTAAACACCATATACAGGACACCGACAAACAAACGAAGATGACTACTCGACGGGATCGGGTCACTAGCAAAAACACTCTTCGGAACCATGGATGCCAATGACGACAAGGTCATCAAGGAACAACTACTCCTCTTACAAAATCAAGAGCAAACACTGCATCACACGATGAAAACTCAAGTAAAAATTTTAAACACAACAATTGCCCACATCGATAATCTGGAAAAAACAACACAATACAACGAACAACTACTACTCAATTTCACCACCAAAATCCAAAAACAGATGGCAAATCAAGTACAACGAGAAGAAATACACGAATACTTCTCCATAGTTAATGCCATAATAACGGATTTGATGAGAACGCGTCATCGAACACTTAATGGCAGTAAAAACAGGAAGGATACATCCGAGGTTAATTCCGTTAGATCAAATCATAGAAAGTCTCAAGGAAGCCACGTCACAAGTGCCCCAAGGACTATTCTTCCCCTTCGGAATCTCCGAAGACAATTCTCTCACGATTGAAAAATTCGTAACCGTTAGCGCATATTTTAATAACCCTTACGTACACACTATTTTGCGCTTCCCACTAATTTCGCATCCTAGATATAACATAGTGAAGGCTATCCCCCTACCGAGTTATAGCCACGGGAATTTATTTACCTTCGCAGAAATAAACCAACCGATAGTAGCCATTGATAACGAAAATCAAACCTATCTAACAATAACGCAAAGTAATTTAGAAAAATGTGTTAATGTAGACAATCACTATATATGCGAACAAAATAGGCCCATCTATCACATAAACGACAATGTGATCTGCGAAATTCAAGCATACACACACACCCCCCCCAGGGCAAAAGTTATGCGACATACGATATATACATTCCAATCATACCATATGGATTGACCTGACTAACCAGCACTCATGGTTGTACTCCACACTTACCGAGCAGCCGATAACCATAAACTGCCAACACCATGAAGAATATAGGACAACCATCGCGGGGACAGGACGAATCACACTAGGCAACACTTGTAAATTAGTAACAGCCGACATGATTGTAAAAACTTCGGGAACCATAGACGGCACATATCTCCAAGCGTACTTACCAGAATATAATATCTCAAGGTTAAAAATCGAAATACCAGCGAACCTGAATACAATACAGTTAAAGAAAATAATTCAGAACCCTACCGAACTAAAGGATTTAAGCTCGAGACTACAAGATCTAACAGAAGATCTAGACAACGTCAGCGTCAATCCGTTTTTAAAAAAACAAGTTATATATCCAATATCAGGTGATACAGCCATTCTTATTATAAGTACAATAGCCATAATATTGTACCGAAGAAATAGAAGACAAAACCATCACGTGAAGAATAGGGAAAAGGAAAACTCGATCCGTTTTCTTTTTTCCGCGGGGGAAGAGTGTTGTAACCGTAAACACTATGACCCAACCACGACCTAAAAACCCACAAAAGAGAACGCAGAATCAGCATTTCAAAAGATATAGCGCGCGCCTCGAAATCAAAAACGCAACCGATTGCATACACGCGTTAAGACATCGCGACACATTCCAGATCGTAAAACGCAGACGATGCAAAACCGATTGCATACAGGCGACACATTAACCGAAAAACAAAACCTACTTTCGGGTAATATAAGCGCGCCTGATTAACTCCTCGGGGCCGTATTCCGAACCGAGGGCGACAAGTAATTACAGCTAATCTATTGTGAGGACGCGCTGCGATTCGACATACCAAAGAATTGTACACGTGAGTTGGAATAAACTCTTCTCTTGTGACCAAAGTGTTCTTTTCACCACCCTCGATACTCGGAGTCCTAACTCCTAAGACTAACGGACCCCTCAAAGTATCCTACAAATCCCGTTGTACCCTGAGAGGCACAACAGCATGTCGGGGTCTGGGGAATTCTTTAATCGCGAGCAACTTAGACGGATCTGGTTTTACTCCCTCGTCACTGATTATGTGACCTAGGTATCCGACCTCTTTACGTAGGAACTCGCATTTATCTGGTTGGAGATTTAGGTTAGCCCTACGCAATCTTTCGGCCAGTTTGTTGAATTTGATTTCGTGTTCGCGTAATGAGCTCGCGTACAATACTATGTCATCGAGATATACAAAAAGTTCAGTTCCCTGTAGTCCGCATAGAACCTGGTCCATGAGTCGCTGAAACGTCGCTGGGGCATTCTTTAAACCGAATGGCATTCGTTTAAATTCGTAATGCCCATGAGGTGTTGAAAAAGCCGTCTTTTGCGCGTGCGACTCATGCATCGGGATTTGGTGGAACTGGATGCGAGGTCAAACGCTGAAGTATTTTGCGCTCCCTAACTGGTCGAGGATTTCTGTTATATTTGGTAGCGGGTACGCGTCGCCTATTGTTTTTTCGTTTAACGCTCGATAGTTGACGACCATTCTCCAACGCTTGTTTCCCTTTGAATCGGGCTTTTTAGGGACGATCCACAGGGGCGAATTGTAGGGAGACTCAGGGGTTTTATTACGTCGTTGTCTAATAATTCTCTAACCTGTTTGTTTATCTCGTCCTTGTGGATAGGCGGGAATCGGTACTGTTTAGTGTGGATTGGTTGGTCGTCGGTTGTTGGGATTTTGTGAGACATTTTGTCTGTGTAACCTAACATCTCGTTCGATAGACGGAATAGATCGTTATGTGTTCGTATCAAGTCGGTAACGTGTGTTAACTCTTCTTCATTTAGGTGTTCTAATCGGAGAAGCTCTCGGACGGCAGTGGCTCGATCTTGAGTATGTTCGTCTGTTGCGAGAGGGGATATAGTAAACACCTTGCTCTTTCCGGTTGGAATATCGTTTTCGCGTTCGGCGGAAATTTGGTCGATCTCTTGTAGATCTATCGTCGGGACTACTAATTCGCGGTCAGTGTCGCTAGCGTTAATAATGTGAAAGTATGCTTTCCCATTTCGATTAGTGACTATCGCTTCCCCGAGGAATACGTTCTCGCAGACGCTGAGACGCGGAATGTACCCTACTGCGATGTCGAGATTTTTTATATTGACATAGAATGTCGAGCGCGATCTGGCAGGCACTACCACGGTTTCGCGTTGGGAAAAAGGAATTCGAATATTTTGCCAGTGTACTGACCGATCTCTAAAATCGATACTACTAGCATCTCGAAGAAAATCGGATCCTAGGATTCCTTCTTGAGAAATTGGAAAATTGTTTGACACCGTGTGGACGTAGAGGGGATGTCCCATGTAAAGAACTTCGGCGGACCCGAGGGTTTTTATTTTTCCGTCTGTTATACCGCTAAGGTACAACGTGTCGTGTTGTTGAATTTTCGTCTCGGGATGTAAGTTTCGGATTTTAATTAGATTAGGGGCGGCTCCTGTATCTATCATGAATGTTGTTTCGTGTAAAAGCCCGTCAGCGACTAACGCGACGGTGGGCGCGTGCGAATGCCCTTGCAGATTTAGAGTTGCGATTCTGGCTTCTCGGTATTCGTCCCTTCGACTAAATTTACCGGGCGGGTCGTTTGAGGGGGAGCCCCTTGGTGAGGTGTACCCGACCTTCCCGCGGGGCTCAGCGCGTTAACCGACTCGTTCCTTTGTAAGTTGTTATTATACTCGCGTTTCCGGCATTCTTCGATTTCGTAGCCGCTGTTCTTGCAGTAACGGCACCATTTGTTGGGACGGTCGTTATGGCGAATAGGAGCGTTCGTATTAACATTCGTGTTATTATACGTTTGTCGTCTATCGTTGTATGTTGGGCGCTCCTCTCTCTCTCGCGTTACGGGGGGTCTGACTGGATTGCTACGTAGCGTATTATTCGGGTAGCGATCGCGAAAATAAGTTTCGTTGCGGGGTGCTGTCTGGGGATATATTCGACGAGTGTGTTCGTTACGCGGCGGTTCTGGTTCGCGGCGATCACGCGTCTTATATCGGTCTCGATCCAGCTCTTCTCTTTTTGCGAGCTCTTTTGCCTTAGCAAATGCCTCGGATGGGACGGAGTAGAGGCGTCTATAGTAGTAATACTATGAGAGTTCTAACCCAGGTCCTCTGAGGGGGGTGCGGGGCGCGGGGGGTTCTCCGAGATGAGGGGTATGACGTCACGCGGGGTGGGGGTATCTCGTAGGCGCGGGGGTTGACGTCACGCGGGTGGAGGGGGATGTTTCGACAAAGGAGGGGGAGTTTTCTGAGTGCAATATTTGTAGATGGTATCTTTACGACTTTTTTATGAGGGGTCTTAGACATTTTCCCCAAAAAGGTATAGAACAAGCGCCAATGATTGACAATTTTGTACCCTCGTTAATATAATTTTATTACGGAAGCGCCGATGTCCGGCTGCTCGTCAACGGAGCGTTCTAGAGTTCATTAAAACTATGTTTTTCATTTTATGGACATTTTATCATTAGGAAAGGAATGAAGATTTTAGGGCCGACGCTGCGACGAACATGTCTAAACGTTAGGTGCAAAAGCGTTGACGTTCGGCAGCTTTGTACCCTCGCGGAAAATCTCCCATAAAAACGAGAGCGAAACATTTTTCTTAATATTTTTTAAGGAAGAATGCAACGTATCGGCGCCAACGTTCGGCAGCTTGTGTCCTTACTCCTCTATCCATAAAACCGATATCTCGGGAAACTATCTTTTGAGATACGCCAAATGTTAGAAAAGGAGATAGAATTAGGTGAAATATATATAAGGAGGATGAGAGCGCGTCAAACCATAGTACGATTTGAAAGCGCATAGATGCAGCGGTGAAAAAAGTTTAGTGGTTACTTTCTTGTATTAGAAGTGTTAGTGGTATAATAGTGAATAAAAGAAATAATGGAAAACATCGAGCAGAACGAACGCGACCTGTTGGAGCGGTCCCATCAAATCACCACCTTGGGCGAATATTTTGAATGGGCGCTGCGCTGCGAGGACTTTATCAAACTGCTCGAAGAACGCAGTCGTGTCAAGCGTCCGCGACTCTCCATTGGATATAGACAATCTTTGGTTGCTAGAATCGCGCGACTCGAGGGTGCAAAGACTCGATTGCAGAGACAGTTTATACCCAGTGGTGGTAATTACAGTGGCGGTAATTACAGTGGCGATAATAACACGGGAAGACTCGTTTGGCGAGAGATCGATACCGCGTTCGAAAATCGGATACTGACAGGTGCGGTGATTAACGCAGACTATATCGAACCGCGACAATTTTTGGAAGACGCTAGTAGTGTAGTACTCGAGCAAGTGCAAGATGTTATAAAAATACACAACTGTGCAAAAGTAAATACCGTGTTCAACGGTGAGTTTGTGACAGGTGATAAGCGCTCCAACAAAAGCATTAACACGCGAAATTATGAACTCTTTCGCACGTCCGATTTACACGAGTGGTATGAGCGGCATGTCATCGAATCCACATTGGCGTCTCTCGAAGAGTTTCAGGAACGTGATAGCGGATGGGCATTGTCACGAATCCTTGATCTTACGGTCAACGTCAACAAGTGCAATCCTATGCGCGCGGGGTGTTATCTAAACTTACCGCGAGAAATTATGACGAAGAGAGCAGTGGTGAACGTGCGATCAACGGAAAATGCATGTTTCGCGTGGTCAGTGGTGGCCGCTCTGTACCCCGCAGAAAGACATGTGGAACGAGAATTTTCATATCCCCATTACACGACAGTGTTAAATCTTCAGGACATTGAGTTTCCGATGACGTTAAATCAAATTAAAAAGTTTGAACTGGCAAATAACATCTCAATTAACGTCTACGGCATTGAGAGGAAGAAGGAATTATCTATTCTTCCGATACAGCTCACCGATCGGAAGAGAGAAAAACATGTAAATATGCTGTATGTGGAGGAGGACGACAGCGTTGGACATTTCGCGTATATAAAAAATCTATCCCGGCTTGTCAGCACGCAACTGAGCAAACACAATGGTCAAAAATATATCTGCGATCGGTATGTATATTTATTGCAAACTATATAATAATTGTAAATAAAATTGTAAATAAAATTGTAATTTTTTTTCTTTCACAGATGCTTGCACTTCTTTAATTTGAGCGAAAAATTGGAGGCTCACATTGCGGACTGTCGAGAAATGAACGACTGCGCTATCCGATTACCAAGCGATAAAGACAAGTGGCTCGACTTCAACAACTACAACAGAAAGGAGCGACTTCCCTTCGTAGTGTACGCCGACTTGGAGTGTGTGCTGAAGAAGACGCCGGAACATGCGTCATACTCCCAACATCACGAGGTATTTAGCGTTGGGTATTACGTGCAATGTTCGTACGACAACTCGTTATCCGCGTATAATTCTCGCCGTAGTATCGATTTCATGGTTCGCCGAAGAACTTAAAAATTTAGCGCATCGCGTAAAGGGTATTTTGTCTGATAATGTCCACATGACAAAATTAACGCAAGATGAATGGGAAAAATTTCATAGCGCCACGCATTGTCATATATGCGAGAAACCGTTTGCGCCGGATGATACACGCGTACGCGATCATTGTCATCTGACCGGGCGATACAGGGGTCCCGCGCACTCAAACTGTAATCTAAACTACAAAGACTCTTATGTCATTCCTGTAGTTTTCCATAATCTATCCGGCTATGACGCACATTTTATCATAAAAGAAATAGCTACCGCGTATGAAGGACGCGTAGATGTGCTTCCAATAACAAAAGAAAAATACATTTCATTTACGAAGACCGTCAATAGTACCGACGACGATAAAGATCGGAAAGCTTGCATGAAATTACGATTCATCGATTCATACAAATTTCTCAATGCTAGTCTTGACAAATTGGCATCTATTTTGAATAAGGATAAGTTAAAAATTTTGCGTTCCAATTTTTCCGCATTATTCGCTAACAATTTTGAATTATTAACGCGAAAAGGTGTCTTTCCGTACGAGTACATTGACTACGTGGACAGGCTGCAGGACACGCGTTTACCACCACGCGAATCGTTTTACAATTCTTTAACCAGTGACACTGTATCCGAGAGCGACTACGCACACGCCGTCAACGTGTGGCAGCAGTTCTCCATTCAAACCTTGGGTGAATACAGCGATCTGTACTTAAAAACTGACGTCTTGTGGTTGGCAGATATATTTGAAAACTTTCGCGACATTTGCATCGCGAGTTACGGACTCGACCCTACGTATTATTATACTCTTCCCTGGTATACATGGGATGCCATGTTAAAACATACAAATATAACATTAGAATTGCTTCGACGATATATCTAATTTTGACATCTCGTCAATAGCGCTCGATTCCTACAGGCTATATCCTCGAAGTAGATTTAGAATATCCGCAACATCTTCACGACATGCACACTGACCTACCGTTTTGCCCGACACGTGACAAACCGCCCGGGAAGATAAGCTTCTCGCAACGCTATATGATAAGAAGCGTTACGTCATACACTATCGCAACCTGCAGCAGTGCACGCGTCACGGCCTTCGCGTTACAAAAATACATCGCGTATTACAATTCACTCAATCCGCATGGCTCCGCGATTACATTGAACTAAATACAAAATTTAGAACACAAGCGAAAAATGATTTTGAGAAAAATTTGTACAAATTGATGAACAACGCGGTATTTGGCAACACGATGGAAAATGTGCGTAATCATGTAGATGTAAAATTATTGACAAAGTGGGACGGACGATACGGTGCAGAGGCGATGATAGCGAAACCAAATTTCCATAGCAGGAGCGTCTTTTCAGAAAATTTAATTGCCGTAGAATTACGTAAACTAGAAGTAAAATTTAACAAACCAATCTATGTTGGTATGTGTATACTCGACATATCGAAAGTGTGTCTGTACGAATTTCATCACGAGTCACCGCTCTATCGTGACAGATGTCGGGTAACCGATACAGATAGTTTAATATATCATATTAAATGCGAAGACGTGTATGAAAATATGAAACGCGATATCGCTAGATTCGATACGAGCGATTATCCAATTGACAACGCGTATGGTATACCGCTTGTGATAAAAAGGTGCCAGGTCTAATGAAAGATAAAAATAACGGTACGATAATGACTGAATTTGTAGGACTTAGAGCAAAAATGTACGCTTTGCGAGTAGATGGTAAGAAAGATACAAAAAAGGTTAAAGGTGTCAAAAGTAACGTTGTCGCGAGAACGATAACATTCGACGATTATACGCGGTGCCTGAATGAAGAGATTGAAATGACACGTAGTCAGTCATGTATTAGATCGAAATTGCATGAAGTATACACCATTCGCGAGACGAAAATTGCTCTAAGTCCGTACGACGATAAGCGGTATATCATACCTGATTCGACCGACACATTACCATGGGGACATTACCAGATACCCTTATAAAATGTAATGTAATATAATGTATGTGTGATATAATGTTATGTAACATATGTATATGTATTTCATATAGTAACGGAAAAGATGTATTAATAAAGATCTTATATATTTTTATATGTTGTACATATTATATATTTTTTAATTTTTGAGTAATTAATAAATACAATTTGTATGAATTAAATTGCATTGTCCTTATGTATCCAAGAGTTGTGCGAATTGTCAAATCCCAGCCATTTTACGTAAACCTCGTCACCCCTCCTGCGCAGTACTTTCTCCACGAGATATACGTCCGGATAATTCGCGCTATGCAACTCGTGCTCGTAAAACGCTCCAGCGACAGATGTTTTGCGATAGTCCTCGAGTAGATAGGTTACGGGATTAGTACGCTGCACTTTAACAATTTTAAATACTTCGGTTGTCCAATTTGGTGTGTAACCCTTCTCAAAAAGTTTCTTGTACTTGCTAACGCGTACCGGGTCACCTACTTTGAACTTTGCCGGAGCGGCAATCTTTATGTTACTATATACTGTTTTTAAAAGTTTATCAGCGATCGCGGGGGTGACGTCGGCGTGTTGCATGCCGATCGTTCGATGCTTGCGCGCGTTGTAATCCGATACGAGTTCCGCCAACGCGTCGATCCACTTGTAAGTTCCGTTCAGCGTAAACATCTTCCACATGTCGTTCTTCAGCGTGCGATTGAATCGCTCCACAACCGATGCCTTCAATACCGAATATGTAGAATAGTGATTGATGTTATGTTTCCGTATAAGCCGTTGCACGTCGGCGTTAAATTCTTTCCCCATATCGGTTTGCATGTTTCTCTGGCATCTCTTGCTATCTCGAATTATCTCGGCGATAGCGTCAGCCGTCTCGCTTCCACCTTTATTCTTGAGTGGTATGGCCCACGCGTACTTGCTCAACACATCGATGACGGTGAGTATGTAGTGATAACCTTTGTTGAAACGAGAATACGGACGCATCTCGACGATGTCGGCTTGCCACAAATCATCGTATCCCCGCACTATGACGTGTCTTCGGGGAAAATGTTTTTTCGCCGGCGCGTGCAGTTCGTTTACCAACTGCCGTCTCTCCAAACTATGTTGTTTCATCGCTTCGTCGACTTTTCTCGATCGCCGTTTGTCGCTGCTTGTTTTAACGCTCATTTCCGTTCTTGACCCGTTCTTGAGCCGTTCGTAGCCGTTTCTGACCCGTTCTTGAACCGTTCTTGACCCGTTCTTGAGCCGTTCTTGAGCCGTTCTTGCGTTGTTTACTTCCGTTCTTGACCCATTCGAAAATCGTTCTTGATTCGTTCGCAGCCTTGTTCACAGTCGTTTCTAACCCGTTCGTAGCCTCTCCTGACCCGTTCGCAGCCGTTACTGACCCGTTCGCAGCCCTGCTTGAGTTGTTTGTAGCCTTGTATGTAGTCTTTAATGACTTGTTCGTAGCCTCGTTCGCAACCCTGCTTGAGTTGTTCGTACCCTCGTTCGCAGCTGTTGCTAGGCCGTTTACTACCACTACCACTCATTGTAGTTAGATAGCAGTTCGATAATCCTTCGTAGCCGTTCGATAATTGTTCGTAGCCGTTCGATAATTGTTCGTAGCCGTTCGATAACCGTTCGATAGCCGCTCCTAACCCGTTCACTGCTGCTCATTCAGGTTGATAGCCGTTTCTGAGTTAGCGTTAGCCGCGCATTGAGGTTCGTTTATCACAATCTGTATTGCCCGCACATCCTTCTCGAACGAAGTCAGCTTCTCATCTGATTCTTTCTGTTGATTCATCAATCTTTTAACGCAGGATTCCACATACAGTTTGTTGACGGCATCAGTGTCAGCTTCAGGTTGCATCATAGTCTGTAGCGACACGACACAGAGCGTTTCCGCGCACGTAACTTTTCACCAATCTATCCCAATGATCGCTTGTGCCGGTTGCATCATTTCTTGGTTCGAATAATCCAAATTTGTTGATAGGCATTTTTTTCCCCCGATACGAGTGACGCTGATCGACTGATTAGATTTGTCGAGACACCATTCAATTTATAATAATGCCTGCTTCGCGAAATTCCTCGATGATCGACAGGATCTCATTGTCGTGAGCGTTGTGGCCAGCTCGGCGCGAAGCGTCCAGCAATCGTACCCGATCCACTAGCTCGTTGGGGTCATCCCAGTGTATGTAATCGATTTTATTGTCGGTTAGTGCCATCGCGTGAGGCATGAATACTCTCTTTTCAGATTTTTTCTTTTCAATCGATATCAATGGTGCGATTATATGTTTGTACTTGTATCCCCTGTGGTTTCGTAATTGGCCTTGTGTGTCATAATTGCGTTTATGCGCGTTCGTCGCCAATAATATGCTCTTGTATTTATACATCCTCCGTGTAAATGTCATCATCGGGAATTCTCTTGAAGATCAATTCGTATAATCCTGGTGTACCGATGTACTTCACTTCGTCTATAATTATAGAGTCATATTTGTCAATGTCGAATCGTTTGTTACCGAGACGCATTTCATCCTTATCGAAATAGACACCGTACACGTGATCGATTTTCCTTTCTTTGTCGCCACCGAGGAGAGTGCTCATGTACGAGTACTCTTGTCCCAGTGGTCCCAAGTGCTTTCGCAACATTTCTCGACCTTCCAGCGTTTGTAATGTGTTTCGAACAAACGATGTTTCGAGCGTGCTGCCCGAGGTTTCGAAAACATTTTCGTTTGCGAGTGTTTCGGGTATCATAGGTTGTACGATTCTCGTTGTCGCGAACGGTGTAGAGCTTATCATCGGTTCATCCAATAAAGCATTCGATGTACGCGGTGTCGATGAGCGATTCGGGTTTGACCGTTTCCTCTTTTTCGGTGTCGCATCATCCTTCTCCTCTTCCAACTCCTCCTCCTCCTCCTCCTTGTACCGCTTGATGGGTAAGATTTTAATCTTTGCGGTAATTTCCGGCTCGTTATTCACCGCGATCGAGTTGTCGACAATCTTTTGTAGCGGCTCAATAATAGGTCTAAAATGGGTCTTGACCGCGATATCGTCATCGATCTTACCGGTCTTCAAAGCGCGATGTTTCTTGCGGATTGCTTCACTCGTTTTCGCAATCTCCTTCGCTATCTTTTCACGTTCGCGAATATTATCGTTCTCAACCATGTCGGTAGAGTGTCGAACGCTCGTGTTTCACCTCTCTCGACAGAACATCGGCAACGACTAATTGTTTTGCGGTATCGCGAACACGTTAAATCCGTTTCTGTATCGGCCGTTCGTAAGCGAGCTATCCTTATCTATCACTAGAAATCCATACTTTTGCTGCCAACAAGTACGACATAATTCACTGAAATCCTCATATGACATGTCGGTATTCACGTGATCGTTGTACACATGTTTCAAGTTGGTACCGTCCTGTTTAAACAAGATTAGCAGGTTTGCGTTGTCGCGTATAAGATGTTTCGGTATTCTTGCGTATGTCTGACAGAGATAGAAGCAGTCGACGTTCGAGTGGCGTCCCATTGAAAAGTACTCTCTTATCGTATTTTGTTTGTCACACGCCACGTCATCGAAAACGAAAATCGAGTTTGGACATGCTTCGCTCGGTGGAATGACGTCACTGTTATTGGAGAATGTAAAATAGCCGATTTCATCGATCGACGTCAACAAATTCTCCAGATACCGATATTTTAGCTGTTGCAGCGATTTTGAGTACACGTACACGTTTTCAAAGCGGACGCCGTGCGGGCTTTCTATCAAACTAATCAACACGTTAGTTTTACCGCAATTCGAGGGGCCGCAAACGATCGCGCGTATAGTAGTCGGCAGTATCGTACCGTGTCTACGCATCTCCGCGTTGTCCCCCATCGATCGTAATCTGGCGTCGTAATTCGTCACGCACATCGCGAAAGGTTGTCGCACGAAATTCATGTTCACACTCCTGATTGGATCGAACGTCTGCCTATTTATAGCTGCGCGGAACCGCGAATTGCTCAGTAACGAAAAAATGTTTGTCTTGCTATCAAGTCCTTACGATATTTGTAATTTGAGCGCCGAACAGCTACAATTTGTGTCGAAAACAGTTTTATTGCGAATGTGCGGCAATTACGTTCACTGCGTGTGGGACAAGCTTCCGGAACATATAAAGGCGGATTTGGAGATTCAAACTTATCGCCGCTGTTTCGAATTGTATATTAAGACAATTGTTTTTTGAAATGATTTTAATTTTTCTCGAGAGATTATTCTCTCTCCATGATTGATGAATATTTAACTCTAAATAATAATCCGCGTATATCGCAATAAAGTATTTTTTATCTCATGCAACTTATATACATATATGAATGACGACAGGTATAAATAAATTAATTTCAAAAAATTTTGATACAAAATAAAATTAATCTAGATGAAAAGTACACAGTTGAAAAATTTGTGTTAAATTTAACAAATATCACCTGTCCCAATATCAACGGTCCACAGAAATTTTTGTGTTAATTTAACATAATACGGATATGTTAAATGGTGACACGAATATTGTGTTAATAGATTAGATTAGATTAGAAACGTTTATTGCTGCCCCACTTGAGGATTGCAAGGCGCTTTTTCACTTAAGGAGCGGTCCCAAACCTTTACACAAACTTTACTTCCACTTATAATCTATCCTTAACCTATGACTTAGCCTATACAATATACAAAAAACAAAACGCCACGCCACTCCGCCTTACTCTCGCCCTATCTCTTCGCACCATTTACCTCTCTTTCATCTCTCTCTTTACGCTCTAACTACCCCTCCACACACACTCTCACCCTCCCCCTCCTATCTTACGCAATCTTATTACTAGCTTACTCTAATGTTGGACCTCCGCTTCCGGCTACTTCCGCCTTCCCTCCTCCACTTTCTCTCTCTCACTCTCTCCCTCTCCCCCTCTCCCCTCACCGCCTTCCCCCTCTCGCTTCCTCCACACGTCCACACTACCGCATCGAAAAGCCATACTCTCCTCCCCCAATTACCCCCAAATCTCCTCTTTCCTATCCCCCATACTTGCCCCAATACTGCTGCCCCCCTCCTCATCCTCTCCCGCACCTGTCCATCCTGCCCCCCATTCCTTTGTACTACATATAGCCTAAATACTTGTACTCCTTTACCTCCTCCAACTTCTTTCTCTTCCAATACCAACTAGCTTTCTTCAGCCTCCCTCCCCCCTTCCTGCACCTCAT
>NW_028141800.1:0-15239 GCF_030444845.1 Prenolepis imparis
AAATTAACACAAAAATTTCTGTGGACCGTTGATATTGGGACAGGTGATATTTGTTAAATTTAACACAAATTTTTCAACTGTGTACTTTTCATCTAGATTAATTTTATTTTGTATCAAAATTTTTTGAAATTAATTTATTTATACCTGTCGTCATTCATATATGTATATAAGTTGCATGAGATAAAAAATACTTTATTGCGATATACGCGGATTATTATTTAGAGTTAAATATTCATCAATCATGGAGAGAGAATAATCTCTCGAGAAAAATTAAAATCATTTCAAAAAACAATTGTCTTAATATACAATTCGAAACAGCGGCGATAAGTTTGAATCTCCAAATCCGCCTTTATATGTTCCGGAAGCTTGTCCCACACGCAGTGAACGTAATTGCCGCACATTCGCAATAAAACTGTTTTCGACACAAATTGTAGCTGTTCGGCGCTCAAATTACAAATATCGTAAGGACTTGATAGCAAGACAAACATTTTTTCGTTACTGAGCAATTCGCGGTTCCGCGCAGCTATAAATAGGCAGACGTTCGATCCAATCAGGAGTGTGAACATGAATTTCGTGCGACAACCTTTCGCGATGTGCGTGACGAATTACGACGCCAGATTACGATCGATGGGGGACAACGCGGAGATGCGTAGACACGGTACGATACTGCCGACTACTATACGCGCGATCGTTTGCGGCCCCTCGAATTGCGGTAAAACTAACGTGTTGATTAGTTTGATAGAAAGCCCGCACGGCGTCCGCTTTGAAAACGTGTACGTGTACTCAAAATCGCTGCAACAGCTAAAATATCGGTATCTGGAGAATTTGTTGACGTCGATCGATGAAATCGGCTATTTTACATTCTCCAATAACAGTGACGTCATTCCACCGAGCGAAGCATGTCCAAACTCGATTTTCGTTTTCGATGACGTGGCGTGTGACAAACAAAATACGATAAGAGAGTACTTTTCAATGGGACGCCACTCGAACGTCGACTGCTTCTATCTCTGTCAGACATACGCAAGAATACCGAAACATCTTATACGCGACAACGCAAACCTGCTAATCTTGTTTAAACAGGACGGTACCAACTTGAAACATGTGTACAACGATCACGTGAATACCGACATGTCATATGAGGATTTCAGTGAATTATGTCGTACTTGTTGGCAGCAAAAGTATGGATTTCTAGTGATAGATAAGGATAGCTCGCTTACGAACGGCCGATACAGAAACGGATTTAACGTGTTCGCGATACCGCAAAACAATTAGTCGTTGCCGATGTTCTGTCGAGAGAGGTGAAACACGAGCGTTCGACACTCTACCGACATGGTTGAGAACGATAATATTCGCGAACGTGAAAAGATAGCGAAGGAGATTGCGAAAACGAGTGAAGCAATCCGCAAGAAACATCGCGCTTTGAAGACCGGTAAGATCGATGACGATATCGCGGTCAAGACCCATTTTAGACCTATTATTGAGCCGCTACAAAAGATTGTCGACAACTCGATCGCGGTGAATAACGAGCCGGAAATTACCGCAAAGATTAAAATCTTACCCATCAAGCGGTACAAGGAGGAGGAGGAGGAGGAGTTGGAAGAGGAGAAGGATGATGCGACACCGAAAAAGAGGAAACGGTCAAACCCGAATCGCTCATCGACACCGCGTACATCGAATGCTTTATTGGATGAACCGATGATAAGCTCTACACCGTTCGCGACAACGAGAATCGTACAACCTATGATACCCGAAACACTCGCAAACGAAAATGTTTTCGAAACCTCGGGCAGCACGCTCGAAACATCGTTTGTTCGAAACACATTACAAACGCTGGAAGGTCGAGAAATGTTGCGAAAGCACTTGGGACCACTGGGACAAGAGTACTCGTACATGAGCACTCTCCTCGGTGGCGACAAAGAAAGGAAAATCGATCACGTGTACGGTGTCTATTTCGATAAGGATGAAATGCGTCTCGGTAACAAACGATTCGACATTGACAAATATGACTCTATAATTATAGACGAAGTGAAGTACATCGGTACACCAGGATTATACGAATTGATCTTCAAGAGAATTCCCGATGATGACATTTACACGGAGGATGTATAAATACAAGAGCATATTATTGGCGACGAACGCGCATAAACGCAATTATGACACACAAGGCCAATTACGAAACCACAGGGGATACAAGTACAAACATATAATCGCACCATTGATATCGATTGAAAAGAAAAAATCTGAAAAGAGAGTATTCATGCCTCACGCGATGGCACTAACCGACAATAAAATCGATTACATACACTGGGATGACCCCAACGAGCTAGTGGATCGGGTACGATTGCTGGACGCTTCGCGCCGAGCTGGCCACAACGCTCACGACAATGAGATCCTGTCGATCATCGAGGAATTTCGCGAAGCAGGCATTATTATAAATTGAATGGTGTCTCGACAAATCTAATCAGTCGATCAGCGTCACTCGTATCGGGGGAAAAAAATGCCTATCAACAAATTTGGATTATTCGAACCAAGAAATGATGCAACCGGCACAAGCGATCATTGGGATAGATTGGTGAAAAGTTACGTGCGCGGAAACGCTCTGTGTCGTGTCGCTACAGACTATGATGCAACCTGAAGCTGACACTGATGCCGTCAACAAACTGTATGTGGAATCCTGCGTTAAAAGATTGATGAATCAACAGAAAGAATCAGATGAGAAGCTGACTTCGTTCGAGAAGGATGTGCGGGCAATACAGATTGTGATAAACGAACCTCAATGCGCGGCTAACGCTAACTCAGAAACGGCTATCAACCTGAATGAGCAGCAGTGAACGGGTTAGGAGCGGCTATCGAACGGTTATCGAACGGCTACGAACAATTATCGAACGGCTACGAACAATTATCGAACGGCTACGAAGGATTATCGAACTGCTATCTAACTACAATGAGTGGTAGTGGTAGTAAACGGCCTAGCAACAGCTGCGAACGAGGGTACGAACAACTCAAGCAGGGTTGCGAACGAGGCTACGAACAAGTCATTAAAGACTACATACAAGGCTACAAACAACTCAAGCAGGGCTGCGAACGGGTCAGTAACGGCTGCGAACGGGTCAGGAGAGGCTACGAACGGGTTAGAAACGACTGTGAACAAGGCTGCGAACGAATCAAGAACGATTTTCGAATGGGTCAAGAACGGAAGTAAACAACGCAAGAACGGCTCAAGAACGGCTCAAGAACGGGTCAAGAACGGTTCAAGAACGGGTCAGAAACGGCTACGAACGGCTCAAGAACGGGTCAAGAACGGAAATGAGCGTTAAAACAAGCAGCGACAAACGGCGATCGAGAAAAGTCGACGAAGCGATGAAACAACATAGTTTGGAGAGACGGCAGTTGGTAAACGAACTGCACGCGCCGGCGAAAAAACATTTTCCCCGAAGACACGTCATAGTGCGGGGATACGATGATTTGTGGCAAGCCGACATCGTCGAGATGCGTCCGTATTCTCGTTTCAACAAAGGTTATCACTACATACTCACCGTCATCGATGTGTTGAGCAAGTACGCGTGGGCCATACCACTCAAGAATAAAGGTGGAAGCGAGACGGCTGACGCTATCGCCGAGATAATTCGAGATAGCAAGAGATGCCAGAGAAACATGCAAACCGATATGGGGAAAGAATTTAACGCCGACGTGCAACGGCTTATACGGAAACATAACATCAATCACTATTCTACATATTCGGTATTGAAGGCATCGGTTGTGGAGCGATTCAATCGCACGCTGAAGAACGACATGTGGAAGATGTTTACGCTGAACGGAACTTACAAGTGGATCGACGCGTTGGCGGAACTCGTATCGGATTACAACGCGCGCAAGCATCGAACGATCGGCATGCAACACGCCGACGTCACCCCCGCGATCGCTGATAAACTTTTAAAAACAGTATATAGTAACATAAAGATTGCCGCTCCGGCAAAGTTCAAAGTAGGTGACCCGGTACGCGTTAGCAAGTACAAGAAACTTTTTGAGAAGGGTTACACACCAAATTGGACAACCGAAGTATTTAAAATTGTTAAAGTGCAGCGTACTAATCCCGTAACCTATCTACTCGAGGACTATCGCAAAACATCTGTCGCTGGAGCGTTTTACGAGCACGAGTTGCATAGCGCGAATTATCCGGACGTATATCTCGTGGAGAAAGTACTGCGCAGGAGGGGTGACGAGGTTTACGTAAAATGGCTGGGATTTGACAATTCGCACAACTCTTGGATACATAAGGACAATGCAATTTAATTCATACAAATTGTATTTATTAATTACTCAAAAATTAAAAAATATATAATATGTACAACATATAAAAATATATAAGATCTTTATTAATACATCTTTTCCGTTACTATATGAAATACATATACATATGTTACATAACATTATATCACACATACATTATATTACATTACATTTTATAAGGGTATCTGGTAATGTCCCCATGGTAATGTGTCGGTCGAATCAGGTATGATATACCGCTTATCGTCGTACGGACTTAGAGCAATTTTCGTCTCGCGAATGGTGTATACTTCATGCAATTTCGATCTAATACATGACTGACTACGTGTCATTTCAATCTCTTCATTCAGGCACCGCGTATAATCGTCGAATGTTATCGTTCTCGCGACAACGTTACTTTTGACACCTTTAACCTTTTTTGTATCTTTCTTACCATCTACTCGCAAAGCGTACATTTTTGCTCTAAGTCCTACAAATTCAGTCATTATCGTACCGTTATTTTTATCTTTCATTAGACCTGGCACCTTTTTATCACAAGCGGTATACCATACGCGTTGTCAATTGGATAATCGCTCGTATCGAATCTAGCGATATCGCGTTTCATATTTTCATACACGTCTTCGCATTTAATATGATATATTAAACTATCTGTATCGGTTACCCGACATCTGTCACGATAGAGCGGTGACTCGTGATGAAATTCGTACAGACACACTTTCGATATGTCGAGTATACACATACCAACATAGATTGGTTTGTTAAATTTTACTTCTAGTTTACGTAATTCTACGGCAATTAAATTTTCTGAAAAGACGCTCCTGCTATGGAAATTTGGTTTCGCTATCATCGCCTCTGCACCGTATCGTCCGTCCCACTTTGTCAATAATTTTACATCTACATGATTACGCACATTTTCCATCGTGTTGCCAAATACCGCGTTGTTCATCAATTTGTACAAATTTTTCTCAAAATCATTTTTCGCTTGTGTTCTAAATTTTGTATTTAGTTCAATGTAATCGCGGAGCCATGCGGATTGAGTGAATTGTAATACGCGATGTATTTTTGTAACGCGAAGGCCGTGACGCGTGCACTGCTGCAGGTTGCGATAGTGTATGACGTAACGCTTCTTATCATATAGCGTTGCGAGAAGCTTATCTTCCCGGGCGGTTTGTCACGTGTCGGGCAAAACGGTAGGTCAGTGTGCATGTCGTGAAGATGTTGCGGATATTCTAAATCTACTTCGAGGATATAGCCTGTAGGAATCGAGCGCTATTGACGAGATGTCAAAATTAGATATATCGTCGAAGCAATTCTAATGTTATATTTGTATGTTTTAACATGGCATCCCATGTATACCAGGGAAGAGTATAATAATACGTAGGGTCGAGTCCGTAACTCGCGATGCAAATGTCGCGAAAGTTTTCAAATATATCTGCCAACCACAAGACGTCAGTTTTTAAGTACAGATCGCTGTATTCACCCAAGGTTTGAATGGAGAACTGCTGCCACACGTTGACGGCGTGTGCGTAGTCGCTCTCGGATACAGTGTCACTGGTTAAAGAATTGTAAAACGATTCGCGTGGTGGTAAACGCGTGTCCTGCAGCCTGTCCACGTAGTCAATGTACTCGTACGGAAAGACACCTTTTCGCGTTAATAATTCAAAATTGTTAGCGAATAATGCGGAAAAATTGGAACGCAAAATTTTTAACTTATCCTTATTCAAAATAGATGCCAATTTGTCAAGACTAGCATTGAGAAATTTGTATGAATCGATGAATCGTAATTTCATGCAAGCTTTCCGATCTTTATCGTCGTCGGTACTATTGACGGTCTTCGTAAATGAAATGTATTTTTCTTTTGTTATTGGAAGCACATCTACGCGTCCTTCATACGCGGTAGCTATTTCTTTTATGATAAAATGTGCGTCATAGCCGGATAGATTATGGAAAACTACAGGAATGACATAAGAGTCTTTGTAGTTTAGATTACAGTTTGAGTGCGCGGGACCCCTGTATCGCCCGGTCAGATGACAATGATCGCGTACGCGTGTATCATCCGGCGCAAACGGTTTCTCGCATATATGACAATGCGTGGCGCTATGAAATTTTTCCCATTCATCTTGCGTTAATTTTGTCATGTGGACATTATCAGACAAAATACCCTTTACGCGATGCGCTAAATTTTTAAGTTCTTCGGCGAACCATGAAATCGATACTACGGCGAGAATTATACGCGGATAACGAGTTGTCGTACGAACATTGCACGTAATACCCAACGCTAAATACCTCGTGATGTTGGGAGTATGACGCATGTTCCGGCGTCTTCTTCAGCACACACTCCAAGTCGGCGTACACTACGAAGGGAAGTCGCTCCTTTCTGTTGTAGTTGTTGAAGTCGAGCCACTTGTCTTTATCGCTTGGTAATCGGATAGCGCAGTCGTTCATTTCTCGACAGTCCGCAATGTGAGCCTCCAATTTTTCGCTCAAATTAAAGAAGTGCAAGCATCTGTGAAAGAAAAAAAATTACAATTTTATTTACAATTTTATTTACAATTATTATATAGTTTGCAATAAATATACATACCGATCGCAGATATATTTTTGACCATTGTGTTTGCTCAGTTGCGTGCTGACAAGCCGGGATAGATTTTTTATATACGCGAAATGTCCAACGCTGTCGTCCTCCTCCACATACAGCATATTTACATGTTTTTCTCTCTTCCGATCGGTGAGCTGTATCGGAAGAATAGATAATTCCTTCTTCCTCTCAATGCCGTAGACGTTAATTGAGATGTTATTTGCCAGTTCAAACTTTTTAATTTGATTTAACGTCATCGGAAACTCAATGTCCTGAAGATTTAACACTGTCGTGTAATGGGGATATGAAAATTCTCGTTCCACATGTCTTTCTGCGGGGTACAGAGCGGCCACCACTGACCACGCGAAACATGCATTTTCCGTTGATCGCACGTTCACCACTGCTCTCTTCGTCATAATTTCTCGCGGTAAGTTTAGATAACACCCCGCGCGCATAGGATTGCACTTGTTGACGTTGACCGTAAGATCAAGGATTCGTGACAATGCCCATCCGCTATCACGTTCCTGAAACTCTTCGAGAGACGCCAATGTGGATTCGATGACATGCCGCTCATACCACTCGTGTAAATCGGACGTGCGAAAGAGTTCATAATTTCGCGTGTTAATGCTTTTGTTGGAGCGCTTATCACCTGTCACAAACTCACCGTTGAACACGGTATTTACTTTTGCACAGTTGTGTATTTTTATAACATCTTGCACTTGCTCGAGTACTACACTACTAGCGTCTTCCAAAAATTGTCGCGGTTCGATATAGTCTGCGTTAATCACCGCACCTGTCAGTATCCGATTTTCGAACGCGGTATCGATCTCTCGCCAAACGAGTCTTCCCGTGTTATTATCGCCACTGTAATTACCGCCACTGTAATTACCACCACTGGGTATAAACTGTCTCTGCAATCGAGTCTTTGCACCCTCGAGTCGCGCGATTCTAGCAACCAAAGATTGTCTATATCCAATGGAGAGTCGCGGACGCTTGACACGACTGCGTTCTTCGAGCAGTTTGATAAAGTCCTCGCAGCGCAGCGCCCATTCAAAATATTCGCCCAAGGTGGTGATTTGATGGGACCGCTCCAACAGGTCGCGTTCGTTCTGCTCGATGTTTTCCATTATTTCTTTTATTCACTATTATACCACTAACACTTCTAATACAAGAAAGTAACCACTAAACTTTTTTCACCGCTGCATCTATGCGCTTTCAAATCGTACTATGGTTTGACGCGCTCTCATCCTCCTTATATATATTTCACCTAATTCTATCTCCTTTTCTAACATTTGGCGTATCTCAAAAGATAGTTTCCCGAGATATCGGTTTTATGGATAGAGGAGTAAGGACACAAGCTGCCGAACGTTGGCGCCGATACGTTGCATTCTTCCTTAAAAAATATTAAGAAAAATGTTTCGCTCTCGTTTTTATGGGAGATTTTCCGCGAGGGTACAAAGCTGCCGAACGTCAACGCTTTTGCACCTAACGTTTAGACATGTTCGTCGCAGCGTCGGCCCTAAAATCTTCATTCCTTTCCTAATGATAAAATGTCCATAAAATGAAAAACATAGTTTTAATGAACTCTAGAACGCTCCGTTGACGAGCAGCCGGACATCGGCGCTTCCGTAATAAAATTATATTAACGAGGGTACAAAATTGTCAATCATTGGCGCTTGTTCTATACCTTTTTGGGGAAAATGTCTAAGACCCCTCATAAAAAAGTCGTAAAGATACCATCTACAAATATTGCACTCAGAAAACTCCCCCTCCTTTGTCGAAACATCCCCCTCCACCCGCGTGACGTCAACCCCCGCGCCTACGAGATACCCCCACCCCGCGTGACGTCATACCCCTCATCTCGGAGAACCCCCCGCGCCCCGCACCCCCCTCAGAGGACCTGGGTTAGAACTCTCATAGTATTACTACTATAGACGCCTCTACTCCGTCCCATCCGAGGCATTTGCTAAGGCAAAAGAGCTCGCAAAAAGAGAAGAGCTGGATCGAGACCGATATAAGACGCGTGATCGCCGCGAACCAGAACCGCCGCGTAACGAACACACTCGTCGAATATATCCCCAGACAGCACCCCGCAACGAAACTTATTTTCGCGATCGCTACCCGAATAATACGCTACGTAGCAATCCAGTCAGACCCCCCGTAACGCGAGAGAGAGAGGAGCGCCCAACATACAACGATAGACGACAAACGTATAATAACACGAATGTTAATACGAACGCTCCTATTCGCCATAACGACCGTCCCAACAAATGGTGCCGTTACTGCAAGAACAGCGGCTACGAAATCGAAGAATGCCGGAAACGCGAGTATAATAACAACTTACAAAGGAACGAGTCGGTTAACGCGCTGAGCCCCGCGGGAAGGTCGGGTACACCTCACCAAGGGGCTCCCCCTCAAACGACCCGCCCGGTAAATTTAGTCGAAGGGACGAATACCGAGAAGCCAGAATCGCAACTCTAAATCTGCAAGGGCATTCGCACGCGCCCACCGTCGCGTTAGTCGCTGACGGGCTTTTACACGAAACAACATTCATGATAGATACAGGAGCCGCCCCTAATCTAATTAAAATCCGAAACTTACATCCCGAGACGAAAATTCAACAACACGACACGTTGTACCTTAGCGGTATAACAGACGGAAAAATAAAAACCCTCGGGTCCGCCGAAGTTCTTTACATGGGACATCCCCTCTACGTCCACACGGTGTCAAACAATTTTCCAATTTCTCAAGAAGGAATCCTAGGATCCGATTTTCTTCGAGATGCTAGTAGTATCGATTTTAGAGATCGGTCAGTACACTGGCAAAATATTCGAATTCCTTTTTCCCAACGCGAAACCGTGGTAGTGCCTGCCAGATCGCGCTCGACATTCTATGTCAATATAAAAAATCTCGACATCGCAGTAGGGTACATTCCGCGTCTCAGCGTCTGCGAGAACGTATTCCTCGGGGAAGCGATAGTCACTAATCGAAATGGGAAAGCATACTTTCACATTATTAACGCTAGCGACACTGACCGCGAATTAGTAGTCCCGACGATAGATCTACAAGAGATCGACCAAATTTCCGCCGAACGCGAAAACGATATTCCAACCGGAAAGAGCAAGGTGTTTACTATATCCCCTCTCGCAACAGACGAACATACTCAAGATCGAGCCACTGCCGTCCGAGAGCTTCTCCGATTAGAACACCTAAATGAAGAAGAGTTAACACACGTTACCGACTTGATACGAACACATAACGATCTATTCCGTCTATCGAACGAGATGTTAGGTTACACAGACAAAATGTCTCACAAAATCCCAACAACCGACGACCAACCAATCCACACTAAACAGTACCGATTCCCGCCTATCCACAAGGACGAGATAAACAAACAGGTTAGAGAATTATTAGACAACGACGTAATAAAACCCCTGAGTCTCCCTACAATTCGCCCCTGTGGATCGTCCCTAAAAAGCCCGATTCAAAGGGAAACAAGCGTTGGAGAATGGTCGTCAACTATCGAGCGTTAAACGAAAAAACAATAGGCGACGCGTACCCGCTACCAAATATAACAGAAATCCTCGACCAGTTAGGGAGCGCAAAATACTTCAGCGTTTGACCTCGCATCCAGTTCCACCAAATCCCGATGCATGAGTCGCACGCGCAAAAGACGGCTTTTTCAACACCTCATGGGCATTACGAATTTAAACGAATGCCATTCGGTTTAAAGAATGCCCCAGCGACGTTTCAGCGACTCATGGACCAGGTTCTATGCGGACTACAGGGAACTGAACTTTTTGTATATCTCGATGACATAGTATTGTACGCGAGCTCATTACGCGAACACGAAATCAAATTCAACAAACTGGCCGAAAGATTGCGTAGGGCTAACCTAAATCTCCAACCAGATAAATGCGAGTTCCTACGTAAAGAGGTCGGATACCTAGGTCACATAATCAGTGACGAGGGAGTAAAACCAGATCCGTCTAAGTTGCTCGCGATTAAAGAATTCCCCAGACCCCGACATGCTGTTGTGCCTCTCAGGGTACAACGGGATTTGTAGGATACTTTGAGGGGTCCGTTAGTCTTAGGAGTTAGGACTCCGAGTATCGAGGGTGGTGAAAAGAACACTTTGGTCACAAGAGAAGAGTTTATTCCAACTCACGTGTACAATTCTTTGGTATGTCGAATCGCAGCGCGTCCTCACAATAGATTAGCTGTAATTACTTGTCGCCCTCGGTTCGGAATACGGCCCCGAGGAGTTAATCAGGCGCGCTTATATTACCCGAAAGTAGGTTTTGTTTTTCGGTTAATGTGTCGCCTGTATGCAATCGGTTTTGCATCGTCTGCGTTTTACGATCTGGAATGTGTCGCGATGTCTTAACGCGTGTATGCAATCGGTTGCGTTTTTGATTTCGAGGCGCGCGCTATATCTTTTGAAATGCTGATTCTGCGTTCTCTTTTGTGGGTTTTTAGGTCGTGGTTGGGTCATAGTGTTTACGGTTACAACACTCTTCCCCCGCGGAAAAAAGAAAACGGATCGAGTTTTCCTTTTCCCTATTCTTCACGTGATGGTTTTGTCTTCTATTTCTTCGGTACAATATTATGGCTATTGTACTTATAATAAGAATGGCTGTATCACCTGATATTGGATATATAACTTGTTTTTTTAAAAACGGATTGACGCTGACGTTGTCTAGATCTTCTGTTAGATCTTGTAGTCTCGAGCTTAAATCCTTTAGTTCGGTAGGGTTCTGAATTATTTTCTTTAACTGTATTGTATTCAGGTTCGCTGGTATTTCGATTTTTAACCTTGAGATATTATATTCTGGTAAGTACGCTTGGAGATATGTGCCGTCTATGGTTCCCGAAGTTTTTACAATCATGTCGGCTGTTACTAATTTACAAGTGTTGCCTAGTGTGATTCGTCCTGTCCCCGCGATGGTTGTCCTATATTCTTCATGGTGTTGGCAGTTTATGGTTATCGGCTGCTCGGTAAGTGTGGAGTACAACCATGAGTGCTGGTTAGTCAGCTCAATCCATATGGTATGATTGGAATGTATATATCGTATGTCGCATAACTTTTGCCCTGGGGGGGGTGTGTGTGTATGCTTGAATTTCGCAGATCACATTGTCGTTTATGTGATAGATGGGCCTATTTTGTTCGCATATATAGTGATTGTCTACATTAACACATTTTTCTAAATTACTTTGCGTTATTGTTAGATAGGTTTGATTTTCGTTATCAATGGCTACTATCGGTTGGTTTATTTCTGCGAAGGTAAATAAATTCCCGTGGCTATAACTCGGTAGGGGGATAGCCTTCACTATGTTATATCTAGGATGCGAAATTAGTGGGAAGCGCAAAATAGTGTGTACGTAAGGGTTATTAAAATATGCGCTAACGGTTACGAATTTTTCAATCGTGAGAGAATTGTCTTCGGAGATTCCGAAGGGGAAGAATAGTCCTTGGGGCACTTGTGACGTGGCTTCCTTGAGACTTTCTATGATTTGATCTAACGGAATTAACCTCGGATGTATCCTTCCTGTTTTTACTGCCATTAAGTGTTCGATGACGCGTTCTCATCAAATCCGTTATTATGGCATTAACTATGGAGAAGTATTCGTGTATTTCTTCTCGTTGTACTTGATTTGCCATCTGTTTTTGGATTTTGGTGGTGAAATTGAGTAGTAGTTGTTCGTTGTATTGTGTTGTTTTTTCCAGATTATCGATGTGGGCAATTGTTGTGTTTAAAATTTTTACTTGAGTTTTCATCGTGTGATGCAGTGTTTGCTCTTGATTTTGTAAGAGGAGTAGTTGTTCCTTGATGACCTTGTCGTCATTGGCATCCATGGTTCCGAAGAGTGTTTTTGCTAGTGACCCGATCCCGTCGAGTAGTCATCTTCGTTTGTTTGTCGGTGTCCTGTATATGGTGTTTACTCGTTTTAAGAGGTGTGTTAATTTATCATTCTCCGTTTCGATAATCGTTTTTTGGATTTGACAGCTTTTTTTATTTTGTATCTTGTGTAGGAGGTGTCCGTGATCAATATAATTTTGTAAATCGTGGAATCTTTTATTTAAGGTTCCTAGGTCTATATTAATTATTAACTTTCAGGTGGATTCTACTTGATGTAGATAACCGATTTTTTCGAAGTATATCCCTGGCTCTCGATTAAATTGTTCTACCTCGTATTCCTCTTCTAGGTCCTTTCTTGCGGTAGTAGGCTGCATCTTCCATGTCATTAGCGCTCTGGAATGGAAATAGATGTGCCGAAATTTTTCTTTCTTAATGTTCTATGAACGCTTTTAAACGGGCATGTGTATTTATTATCTTTCGTCCTACTTTAATATTATAATTGACATCGGAGATTTTGTCAATGATTGTGTACGATCCGGTCCATAATGCATCGAGTTTTTTGGATCGACCCCTGCGGACGGTTTCGTTGTGTAATAGTACTTTTTCTCTTACCTTGAACGTGGTATTCTTCGATTTTTTGTCGTAGTTATCCTTTGCTTTCACCTTTTCGTTTTTTAAGTGTTCCTTTGCGATTTGCTGGGCGGCGCGTAATTTTTCTTTCAATTCTTGCGCGTAGTCATCGTATGTATATGTCGGCTTCGGGGGTTGCGATAATGCCGTAGGTAGGGTTGCTTGATGCCCGTAAAGTAGTTCGAACGGCGTGAACCCCGTGGCTGTATGCGGTGTGGTGTTATATGCAAACATTGCGTATGATGTCCATTCATCCCAGTCTGTTTGTTCAGCATTAATGTAGTGGCGAAGATATTCTGCTAAGGTACGGGTGAGGTATTCTGCTAAGGTACGGTGTGATCGTTCCAAGGCTCCGTTGCTTTCTGGATGGTATGCAGTTGTCTAAATTTTCTCAATTTTTCTTAAGTTAGTAATTTACAGACGTCCTTGAACATTTCGCTAAGGAAGTTTGTACCCTGGTCGGTTAAGACCTTTTCTTGGATACCATGTTCGAAGATAATTTTTGTTACGAATTCCCGTGCAATTGTTGCGGCTTCTTGATTAGTTATCGGAATCGCTTTACTAAATTTAGTTAGATTATCTTGGAAGGTAAGTACATATTTATTCCCATTACCAGAGATCGTTAGGGGTCCTACGATGTCTAAAGCGCATTTTTTGAATGGTTTGCTTGCGGTATCTGTTATTACCAGCGGTGCTTTGTTTTTTCGCGAAAGTTTATTTTTTTGGCAGAGTTTACATTTTGCTACATAGTTTTCTACGTCCTTAGTCAGTCCTTTCCAGTTGTGTAGTAACCGGATTCTGTTAATGGTGCGTTCGGTCCCTTGATGTCCTCCTAGGGGTGCGTCGTGATACTCATATAGTATGCGGCGTTTCTCCTCTTCCGTGTATTTCCGCTCTGTTTTTGTGTCATTAATTTCTTCTTTATCGATTTTATTAATTTCTTCTTCATCGATTTTATTAATTTCACCTACGTGTCGGCTGAGTGCGTCGGCGTTTTTATTAGCTTTGCCTGCCTTGTGTACAATCTCGTAATCGTATTCTTCAAGTTTTAATCGCCAACGCATCAATCGCGATCCAGGTTCCGTTACATTAAATAACCATACTAATGGTTTGTGATCGGTGATAATTTTGAATTTCGTACCATACAGATAAGGCCTGAAATGTTTTACTGCCCATACTATGGCTAGTAGTTCCTTTTCAGTAGTATTATAGTTATGTTCCGCCCGCGACAAAATTCTGCTTGCGTAAGCAATCGGGCGGTCTTGTCCTACCGGGCCTTGCGACAGTATGGCTCCGATGGCGTAATCTGAGGCATCCGTTGTTACGAGGAATTCCTGATCGAATTCCGGATATTTTAGTATGGGTGCGGTAGTTAATTTATTTTTTAACGTGTCAAATGCGTTTTGCTGTTCGCTGTTCCACTCAAATTTTTCTTCCTTTTTTGTTAATTTTGTCAAGGGTTTAGCAATTTTTGAGAAATTTTCTATAAATTTTCTATAGTAACCTGCTAAACCTATGAACGCTTGTATTTCCTTAGCTTTGGTGGGAGTGGGGAATTTTTTTACGGCGTTTATTTTGGAAGGATCAGGCATGATCCCCTTTTCTGTAACGATGTGCCCTAAATATATTACTTCCTTTCTAAGGAACTCGCATTTGTCTGGTTGGAGTTTTAAGTTGTGTCACTGACGAGGTACTATTAAAGACCGATGGTCTTACGGGAGTTAGTGTGACTGGAAAAAGAGCGCTGTGTACTAGCGCCCTCTCAGTAATATTGCGGCCGAAGTGAGAAATAGTAACTAAATCTAATTGTAAGAGATAATAAAATAATACATGTGTATAGTAACACGAGAAATGCAATTTAAAAAAAAATTATTTTAGAGTAT
>NW_028141801.1:0-15238 GCF_030444845.1 Prenolepis imparis
AAACCCTCCTCACGGTAATCTCCTTAAAATACATATATACACACACATATTTACATACACATATGCATACACATATCCTCGTTATACATACACACACACATACACTACACTCATACACACTCAGAGCTAAGTTAAATACATAGCTATACGGTACATAGAGTATAGCTCCCAATAATACATATATATACATAACGTATTTACATATATCTGCAAACCTATATACACATTGCACACATACCAAGCAGTATTGCGCACATCCCTATATGCTTAGTTCTAATTAGAGCTAAACCAATCCAGTCCAACTATTAGCTAGACTAAGCCATCCCTATGTAGATTATTCTAGTATATATATATATCGATACACATACGCGCATGATCTTTCCTCTCTTATTTACACCTAAACTATATACAGATTAGATCATCACTATTCGACACTTCCTTATTGTGACGAATCACTTGTGGAAGTGTCAGACTCCTCTTCATCGCTGGACTCGGGTGGGATCAGTGCCTCGCGCGCTTGTCTCTCCCTTTCCCGATTTTCCTTATTGAGCATAACTGACTCAGCAAATTGAGTCAGCGCTCTCCAGGCTGTCTCCTCCAAGGTGATAGCCTTCACCACCGTTTCCAGTTTCAAGTCGTTCCCAATAACAGACTTCAGGACATCTCTATCCACGTTCCACCTCACGCACTCCTGTAAGGTGTGTTCAGCTGTGTCCACCTTGTTCTCGTCACAGTGTTCACACACTAGCGATCCCATTTTACCTATTCTATACAAATAGGAGGCAAAACAACCATGTCCCGTCATCAGTTGGGTCAGATGGAAGGCCATTCTCCCATGTTTCCTGTCTAACCAAGCTGAGAAGTTAGGCAGGACGGCGTCCCTGGTGCGGATTCCAGCAATCATAGGTCTTCGGAGATAAATCTCCCATTGTCGCCTTGTCAGCAGAGCCTCGGAAACTCTGATCTCCTCTGCTGCCTTCGGAGACCAGTCATTTTGCCGTCTCAGATCGACCGTCCTCGCATATACTCGTTTCCTCATTGCTGCCATCAGGTGGAGCGGTGGCATTCTCGCCAAGATTGACGCCGCGTCGAGAGAGACTGTCCGGTATGCCGATATCACCCTCAAATTGGTGATTTTTATCAGCCGATCGAGCCTCTCGCGATTACGTCTCGCCGTTGTCAGGGCGTCGCACCAAATTGGCGCGGCATATAACACAATTGATATCACAACATTGGCGTAGAGTCTTCTTTTAGCTTCTCTGGGGCCCCTTAGGTTGGGCATGAGCCTGCCTAATGCTCGAGTTACTTTGGAGACTTTGGTCTCTACGTACTCAAAGTGGTCTTTGAACATCATTCTGTTGTCCAAGATAACTCCAAGATACTTCATCGACGTTCCGGTTGGGATTAGTTCGTCACCGATAACAACGCTCGGATGTTGATCTGGCTTCCTCCGTCCATGAAACAATACCGCTTCGGTTTTGCTAGCTGAGACCGATAAACCCAATCTTTTTATTCTGTTAAGAATAAGAGCCGTCTGTGTATTGGCCCTCGCTGTGGCCGTAGCAATCGTGTCGGCAGTCGCCAGGATAAGAGTGTCGTCCGCGTAACAAATGGTCCGACACCCATACTCACAGCCGTCCTGAAGCACGCTGTCGTACCCAATGTTCCATAGGGTCGGGCCGAGGACCGATCCCTGAGGTACTCCGGCAGTCATTGGCCTGGTAATAATATCGCCCTGTTTATCTACATATTCGACAGTTCTCTGATGTAAATAACTGTCAATGACTCTTCGTAAGTACTCGGGAAAGCCTTTCTGTTCGAGTGCCTTCCTAATAACAGGCCACGGGAGTGAATTAAACGCATTGCTAATGTCGATGCTTATCGCAATTACCACACCGTCCTGCTGAATCGCTTCCTCTATTGCGGTCTGAACCTGTGCAAGGGCGTCGCAAGTTGACCTCTCCTCTCTGAAGCCAAATTGGTCCTCCGAGAGCTGGAACCTTGGGTTTTCCTTCATCCATTTGTTAAGCCGATCTACAATGGTCTTTTCAAAAACCTTGCCCAGTTCATCGAGGAGACATATCGGGCGGACTTTCGGCATTTCCTCGATTGAGTTGTCCCCGCCTTTGGGTATTAGAACCAGCATAGCTCTTTTCCATCGCACGGGGAAAGTGCCTTCCTTAAGACATGTATTGAAACATTCGGCAATGTCGAGGATCATTTCTCCTGGCAGTTTCCCAAGGATTTTAGCCTTGATCCCGTCAGGTCCTGGCGCGGTATTGCCACCAGCTTTACGCTTGATGACTTCGAAAACTTCCCGACCAGTTATGAGGTTGACCTCTTCTTCCTCCTCGTTCCATCGCCAATCTATCCATGCCTCCGCTGGGTTAGATTCTCTGCCACTGGGAAATAGAGACTCCAAAAGGGTCTCAACTATATCCTCATTTAAGGTCTCGGTGAGACTTGGAGATGACCTCCTTAATCTCTTCAGAACGATTTTATAGGGTAACCCCCAGGGATCATCCTCAATCGTCTGAATGAGTTCTTGCCAAGCTTGAAATTTGGCCTTATCGATCTCATGTTTCAGAACCCTTCTGGCGTCTATATACTCATTTCTGAGTTGTTTTGTCATTTCCGGGCGTCTGCCTCTTTGCTTGGCTTTAGACCAAGCTCTTCTTTTCATTATCGAGATCTTTCTAAATCTCTCGATTTCCGAGCTCCACCAATACGTTTGCTCTTTCAATGGATGCTTCTTTATCCTGTTTGCTCCTGCATCGCAGGCTTGATGGATAGCTTGCTCGATCCGTTTAGCCATTTGTTCGGCCGTTTCTTCGGCATCCAGTTCACTGGCGTTTGCACAGTTCCAGGACACAACTGCTCGAAATTTGTGTTCGTCCAGTTTCTTAACATTCCACCTCGGGTATATTAGTCTTCTATGATCTTTGTTCTTTATACTCGAACATTTGTCATCTTGACCGATCAACATTTGTATGTATTCGTGATCCGATAAAGATTCGATATCACGCATAACTTTCCATTCACTAATGATACTGCGGATATCCGCAGTTGACCATGTGAGGTCGATTATCGACCATCCTTGTGGTCTGATGCAAGTCGGAAGGGTACCTGAATTTACTAGTCGCAAATCATGTTCCGCGGCCCACTCGTCAACCAACTCGCCTCGATGATCGGTGCGCTTTGACCCCCAATGTGAGGACTTTGCATTAAAGTCCCCACATATGAGGGTCCTTCCACTCAAAATTCTGATTGCCACGCTCAGCTCATCAAGGAACGCAAGGAATTCTTCCCTGGAGCTGTTTGGTGATATGTAGCACGATATAATGTTGATGCCACCGTGTTCCACTACGACGAAATCCCGAGCTTTGTAGACTAAGGAGCAGGCTTGAAAAGCCCCCACAGGTCTCCAATGTATGGCTGCTAACTTGTTGCAGCTTCCATACCAGAAGATATTGTCCGGTATATTGCGTGGTTCAGATACCGCGCAAATGGCGACATTTAACTCCGCCATGTATTGATCCAGCAGATTCTGGGCTTGCCAGCCTCTGCCCAGATTACATTGGAGGATTTTCCGTTTCATCCTCGATCTCCATCGCTACCGGCCTCCGATCCGGTCTCTTTTCCAAACCAGCAACGGGCTTTGTTTTAAAGTCTGCCTTGCATTGGTTTGAACCCACTCTGTGGTTGGGATCTTTCCCTTGTTCTACACAGAGGATGCATCTGACTGGGTTCTGACACGCCAGTGCAGAATGGTTCATCTCGCCACATCTGAAACAGGTCTTGCTTCTATCCACAGTGGCGGTGCACTTTCCTCTCAGGTGTCCGTGTCCCCAGCACTTGTAGCACTGGGTCGGTCTGGCTTTAAGAAGTTCTATTCTGGCTACTGTCCAGCCAATCTTTATTTTTCCCTGTTGGGTTGCTTTAATCGCAGCCGCTAAGGGACATTGAGCCCAGACCGTGAACAAACCATTGGACATGGGTCTTATTATGCCAACTTTCACCTCCTCGGATTTGCATTCTCCCGCAATAGCGATGACGTCCGCAACTTCATCCGTGACGACCGAGTCGTCTATTCCAATTAGTCTAACTTCACCCTTGACTACGGGTCTTGTGACTATTGCCGTTTCACCTAATACGCCGGCAACTTTCTCTTTTAAGGCCTCAGCCTTAAGAGCCTTATCTTTGCCAGGTACCTCGATCACAATGCCACCATTGGCCGAGTGCCTTATGGATGGCTTGTCTATCTGTAGGTCACTGAGCGAAATTTCCTCTCTCAGTTTTTTCAGGGCAGCAGCGTAGGAGAAGCCATCTGCTACTCCTCTTATTGCGACTGCAGCTGTTCTGGGAGGTCTCCTCCTCTTAGCTTCACCGCTATTGGCTCCTTTCGGTTTTTCAGTGCCGGACTTTTGGCTATCCAAGACAGCCTGTTTAGCCTTCTTCCTTCTTTGTCGCTTGTCTTTTTTCGACTCTACCTGTTGCCAGGCTTCGTCCTTTTTACTGTTTACAACCATTGAATCACTTGATTGTGTCTCGAGTAAAGTCTGTGTCACTTTTCCCTTGGGGGCAACAACTTGAACGTTGCTAATTATCTTAGGTCTGTTCGCTGCAGCCACTTGTGCAACTTGAGCAGGAACAGCTCCTGGAGCGGAGTTCTGACCATGTTCCTTAAGGGATTCCCTCAGCTCTTTTCTTTGTGAGGTTAACTCTACAATGCGGCGTGATAGTTCTGCATCAACGTCTTGATACGCTTTCAGCGTACTCCTCTCAACTGCTGGGATCGGCACAGAGATACCTTTTAACGGGGGTCTCATGACCACATCTGTAAGTTGCATATTAGCCACATTTACACTAGGACTTGCAGATATGTCCTTTCTTTCCTTAGATTTAGATTTGGATTTAGAACCCTTATTGGGGATCTCGATCGGGGAGGTTGCTTTTTCTGATTTTTCAGTAAATCGACCTCCGTCTACAGCCTTTTTTAGATCTCCTACTATCTTTTGGAGATCTTGCACGTCCCGTCTCAGCTTGGCGGTCTCCCTTTTCGATAAGGCGAGTTCCGCAGCTAACTCTGTGTTCCGTCTCCTTAAATAACCAGGATCACCGGAATCTTCAATTTTCTCACCAAAGACTCTTAAGATTTCCTTGATGACACTGACTCTCTTTCTTATTTGGCCACTCAGGTAACCCTGATAGCTACTATTAACCCTAATCGTTTCAATGTCATCGAGCCATTCAATGGCCGACGCTCTTATCTGTGAGACGGGGGTGATGCCCAATTCCTCAATGTTTTGCGGGAGTGGGCGGAGCCTCTGCTCAATTGTCGGCTCATCAACGCTCCTCTTCCTTCTTCCAGGTTTCTTAGGAGGTTTCCTGGCACCTCTACCCTCTGCCTCGGAACACGATTGTGATTGCGGTTCAGAGTCCGTATTCACATTGATATGCGTACTCCGAGTGATCGCATTTGTACCACGCGTGATCCTCTTACTGGAAGTTTCTTCGTCCGTGGCAACGCATGGGACTTTGCTCGTTCTCGAACTCCTCCTGATTTGTGGAGTCGGATCGTCCGTATCACTATCCCGATCCGGTTTCTTCCTTTTCCCCAGAACTTGAGCTGAGGATGATGCCACTGAGGCATTGTCTATTTCAAACTCCATCTCTTGCGATGGATTATAGCTAACTTCAGATCCAGTAACCTGATTGTTTACACTAAGGTTACCTAACTCTCCCTTGCTCAGAAGAAAATGCTGAGGGAAGACATCGATTACACTTTGTTCCGGTGCATCGATTGTCACCGCATCACCATTGTTGTTATTAACCACAGAAGATTGTGGTTCTTCCATAGGCTCTGTGTCTGAGCGTGTATCCCGTTCCGATTGATTATGGACCGGTGATTGACTCAATCTTCGCTGAAGATTCACCAAGGATCGAATCAGGGAGGCATCCTCCCCGTCGGTTTTTTTCCCGGCCTTCGCCACTATGTTGGCGGGCAATGTCTCCCATGGTTCACCGTCCGGCAACCAATCTTGCAGAACCTGCTGCACCGTCGTTCTTGCAGGAGCAAGGCTGTCGCTCACTGCTTGCGCATCTTCTTGCGCATCCTCCCTCACCTCCTCATTCTCCCCAATTTTGATTGTAGATTTGTTGATGCTCATTGTAATGTATCCCACTCCTTGCCGCGGCTCGACCGGCCGGCGAATCTCCCGCCGGCCGGGGAGACGACCCGAAGCGTGACCCGAAACGTGACCGGAATCACGACGGAGTCGCCCCCCACAACCCCGGGACTCCCGGGGGGCCGGCTTATGCCTCTGGCCGGGGGGAATACGCGCACCCCGGCACAGGACTCCGAGCCCCTTACCGGCCCACAGGAATTTTAACGTTCCTGTGGGTTTTCAGGGGTCCCCCTCCTCCGACAGAGGGGGCACCGCGGCAAGTGGCGCCACCCGGGGGGCCCCACGGACGGTTGGGGTGAGGACGCCGCTCCCCGTCCACACCTTGCCCGCCGTGGCGACCAGCCGTCCCCCCACCGGTAATCACATCCAGTGGAAGGGACCCCACCTCTCCCGGCCGGCCGGTTCGGAACGGGAAACGGTCCCGACCGGCCAGGAGTACAAACTCTCGCCGCCAAGCCCCGCCTCGGAATAAGTCCGAGCGGCCCCAGCGGCAGGCCCGCGTGGTACCCTCCGGGCGATGGCCCGGGCGCGGCCGACCCCAGGGACGCTGGGACGGGGACCCAGGCTACCCAGCCTGGAGACCCCCAACTAGCACCCTGAGGCCGCACTTGTCGCCGGGCCCCGCCTCGGAATACATCCGAGCGGCCCCGGCGACCGACCACCATGACTCCCTCCGGGCGATGTCCCTCGGGTAAACCCTCCGGGCAAAGCCCCTCGGGTAGTCACGGATGGTCACCCACCCCCGCGGCCCCAGCCGCACGAGACCCCACCCCGAGACCCCGGGGGGAACACCCCCGGGAGAAAACCCCCGAAAACATCCCCCCCGAGAAAACGACGCAAGAACCCCGCGGCCCGGGCCGCAAATACATGGCGGGAGGGCAAGCGCCAAAGCGCCGTGCAATGCCCAATCCTAACGGTGCCATGCCACCGGGCGTTTGAATTCAAGGTCGCCATCCTCTACCACATACGAGCCGAAGCTCTATAGGGGAAGTGGGCCCCCTCCTCCCACAGGGAGGGCTCCCCAGGACTGGGGAAACTCCCCAGACTCGGGGAGTTGATGTACCCGACGTTACTCGGGTACGGGATGCTGTTAGCACCCCTTTTTTTTTTTTTTTTTTTTTTTTACGTCTGGAAAATGCGCAACCGCATACCCACCCGCCTCGGGGGAGGCAAGGTGGGTTATGTGGGGCTGGGGGTGTAAGCGACCCCCGACCCACTAAAAACCAGACGGCGACACTCGGCCTTGCGAGATGCTCTCGGGAACCGCTAAAGCATGACATCCGAGAGCATCTCAGGCTGCGCGTTGACTCGCGCCCTTCTCGCGAGGAGGGAGACGTTTGTCTCACTCCTCATGAGGAGAGGTGGGTGTCGCGCCACACTCTCCTCCTCACGGGGGACTACGTGCAATGACCCACAAGTCCCCCGACTTGTGGATCTGCAGTCCCCGTAAACCCCCCTTGACTGGGGGATTTACTCCATCCTCCGAATTGAGGATGGTGGTCTGCGAGGCCGACTAAGTGTCGGTCTCCATCTCCTCTTCCTCCCTACAACTGGCCGGTTTCTGTCGGCCAGAGGACGATGCTGTTGGTGGCCCGGCAGGGACTCGCTTCGCCGCGAGTGTACCGGGCTTTTTCGCCTTCGTCAACGACGCTTGCTTCGAGGAAGCTGTAGCTACCCTCTCGGCGAGCGGCATGTCCTCCTTCCGCCTCGAGGGAGGCCTGGGTCTACACCCTTTGCCTCCCAATCGGTGCGCGGCTGGCAAACCCAGGTCGGCGCAAGCCAGGCATTTGGGCTGCGCCGTGCACCCCTTGGCACTGTGGCCCAGCTCCCCGCACCGGTAACAGGCGGTGCTGCGGTCCACTGCCGCTTTGCACCGGGCCCGGACGTGACCGTGTCCGAGGCACCGGAAACAAAATACGGGTCGAGCCTTTAGTGTCTCCACCCTGACACTGCTCCACCCGACTTGCAGCTTACCTGCTCTGACCAGCTTACTGGCCACCGAGATCGGGCAGCAGACCCAGACTGAGCCTGGGCCAACGTCCGAGCTGCGCCGGATCTCCCCCACTCGAATGTGCTCCTCCAGGCACCCTGTCTCCGCGGCGATAGCCAGGGAGACATCTTTGGAGGTGGAGGCCACGTCGAGACCCCGGACCCTAAGCTCCGCGGTCTTCTGGGGCTGCGTGACCTTCACCTCCTCCTTCTCCTTGAACACATCCTTCATCCGCTCGGCCAACTGCCGAGCTTTGGACAGGCGGTCCTTTCCGGGGATCTCTATAACAAGGCCCCCCATCATTGATGGCCTGAGCCTCGACCCCGAGATGCCGAGGTCTTGGAGGGAGATCTTCTCCCTCGCCTCGCCCATCACCCGGGCATAGGTCAGACCACTGCCCGCATTGTCCGCAATCGTGACCGTTACGGCCGCGGTTGCGGGCGCTCGCGGGCCCCTCTTCTTTTTCCTCCGCGATGTTTTGCGGCGCCCCTTATCTGGCTTCGCCGCTTGACCCACTCCTGTCTGCTCCCCGGCTAGCGGAGCCACAGACCCCTTGGAAGCCCGCGGTAGGCGCTTATCAGCGCTCGCGGACTTCCTTCCTACGACCTTCGACCATAGTTCGTTCGTGTTCCCCCCCGAGCCAATACAGTCCCTCACCCCAGAAGATCCCCCCCCCTTCCCAGAAGACGACGGACCCCCCGTAGTTTTAACCCCCCGCGGAACCCCGGCTGATGGAGGTTTATTCCTCCCCCGGAGTTCTAGTTGCCCACGCAGCTCTCTATTCTCATCCCGACATTTCTGCATTGCCGAGATGGAGGAGTCCAGGACTTCCGCCATCTCGGCCCGCGTGTTGTCGACTTCCTGCTTTAATTCTGTGATCCTGCACAGAAGAGCCTCAACCTCTTGTGGGCTAAGCCCACTAGAGGCCGCGTTGTCCTCCACTACGGTTGGGCAGGGGGAGGTCCCCCTGTCCACTGTTCTCAGAGCAGAGCTTGGTGCCGGAATGTTCGGGCACCACTCCGAATCCCGTGCAGGCGGGTCGGACTCCTCCTCCTTCTCCATGTCGACGTCCCTGTTTCTGAGCTTCCGCTTCAGAGCAGGGGGTCGGCGCGACGGAGAGACGGATGCCCTCGCAGTGGCCAGCTCTGCTTTGGCTGCCGCGAGTGACCTCTTGAGATCATCGATCTCGGCATCCGCCTTCTCCTTACCACTCTTAAGCGTCTGAACGTACGCTTTCAGGGCGCTCAGCTCCTGGGAGGGGACCGGTTCCTCCGAGGCGCTGCGCGCTCTCTCCATCAGGACGCCCAGCGCGACCTGGACCTCCCGCGCCGCTCTCCTTAGCGCCGTGCTAAGGGTCGACTGCAGCCCCTTTGAAACGTCGGAGGTCTTGTCGACAGCCATAAGATGCCGACAAGCCTTCGCGTAAATCTCCGATGTTTTCTGTGTTGAGAGCACAGTTCTCATCTCCTCCTCGGTGGGAAGGCTGTCCCTTCCCCTGGTGCGCTTTGGAGGGGCGTTCGCGTCAAGGACGTAGAGCGCCTCCTTCAGGCGGACCTCCTTCTCTAATATGGCAAGGCGGTCGGCGCGGGCCGCCGTCATGCCAGTATATTCTTGGGTAGTTGGGGGCCGACCTCGGCCTCTCTCCACCGCCTCCGTAGCCTTCCTCTGATCGCTGTGGACCTCCTCCACGTCCACATCCATGTCCTCCTCCTCATCAGAAGACGAGGAGGAGGAGGAGGAATGTTCCCACTGGGGGTCCGGGGAGACATGCGCCTGCCTCATCGTCCCAGTGGTGGCTTTACTTCCGCTCTCCCTTTTGGTTAAGGGAGCGGTGCTTGCGGAAATCTTTCCGCCTCGGTCCACTCTTGTAAGCCGTACGGTTGGCTGAGAGGTGCCAGCCTTAGGACTAGCCTTAGGCTTCCCCCGCACTTGCACGGCCTTAAGCCCACCCTTGGTGAAGCGGATAGCCAATTCACCACGGGAGCTCGCTTCCAACTCCCGTGGAGGCCCGACGTACGATGACGATGAGGAGGCTGCCGGGACAATACAGCCTCTCCCACCGGCCGCTGCGGTATCCGATCCCGCTGCGACAGTAATGATCGTCTCGTTCTTAGTGTCCATCATGAGTAGTGTAAAAGAAGTTGGCTTTATTCTCTGGGGATCCCACCCATAGGACGGTTGGGTACCAACCCTATAGAGCCCGTCCTGCCCTCATTCATTCATCCACACACACACGCATACCGCCTTTCCAATCAAGGAAAGGCCTTGTACCAGGAAATCCTGGTACTGGTCGCTCTTGGCACCCAGTACGACAGTGTACTGGGTGAGCCCTCCCACCACGACAAGGTGGCGACCGACGGGAGAGTGCCACCCAGGAGGGTGCGATAGATTTCGGGTCCCCGCAGAGACCGTCCACCCCAAAATGTCCCTCTGCCCGGACATACCTCTCGTTTGGGGGAGGAGCCTGTACACCTGCTAGACAGACACCCCCCCCGATCGCGTGTCACTCGCCGAATGTTTATAGTGGACCGAGTGATCCCCACTAGACAGACGTCTGTATTGGCAGGGAGTCGCCTCTCCTGCGAAACCCCTCTTGGCACCTAGCCTCTGACAGAAGAGGGGAGGTGGGCCGCTCCAAGTGTCATATGGGGTGAGGGGGCTCACCAGGGACCCACCCCGACACAAGGAACAACCGAAATCGCAGGAGCACGTGCCCGTCCACCGGTCAGACCATGCCATTTAACCAGGATGTTTCCATTTCGAATACATCCCAGCACCGGCCGCCTTCGCGTTTTTATACGAGGGGAAAGGCGGACCCCTGTTTGTATGATGCATTGCCCTCTGAGTAAAGACCCAGAGAACCATCATCATCTCTACCCGTGTCCCCGCCTCCGAGTTTTTATACGAGGGGGAGGCGGACCCCTGTTGCTGGCGATGTCAGGCTCCGGGATCCCCCTTCACTTGACATCACCGCGCCCCGGTGGGCATCCGTGTCTCGACATAAGTGACTCGATGTAAGTGTGCTTCCGTATTTCCGGAGGGTGAAGCACAACCCTCATCACCCACTCTACTTGGGTCTCTTTCGAGCCCCATGCGGAGCGGGTAACGCGTGCAGACCTCAGGCGATCCGCGAATCCCAGCCAACAGATCACCCCGGCACGGCCAAAGCCCACCGGTACATCACCGTCAGCCAGGACGCGCAGTGAGGCCGCTCCTGCCCGAGCATCTCCGACCCCGGAGGCGCAACCTACTAGCGGAGAGGATGGCTGTTCCCAGTAGGCTCGTCGAGGCGTGCCTCGCCTCCCACCAAGCCGCCACCTCTCCGTGAGCACCCCGCAAGCAAGGCACCCGAGCCGGTTCTCCCTCAGATTCGGAAACAAGCCAAGCTATATTTCCTTCCTCCTCAGGTCGGCCATCCCGAGGAACAAGCTTCCTCGAGATTGCGCCTAATGCGCCGCGATGACACCTTTGCGATCACCCGACATCCCCTGCCACGGCTTAAGGATAATTACCCCCAGCCTATCGACCGGGCATTCGCCCAGTTTCGGCTGTGACCGCAGCATTCGAAGGGATATCAAGCGATCACGCCAGTGTCCAGAGACACATAGCGATATATGCGCTCTGCCCGAAGCCAGTGACCCGTTAGCCGCCGAGGGGGTACCTCGACGTTTCCAACTCTCACCACGTGGAGGAGGGTTTGGCACATGGACCGTCGTCCTTTGAGAGTCAGTTAGCACCCCTTGCAAGACTATCCTCTTGCAAGGGGTGAGCCCTCTCGCCACGGCAAGGCCGCATCCCACGAGAGGGAACCTAACCTAACCTAACCTAACCTTTTTTTTTTTTTTTTTTAACGTCTGGAAAATGCGCAACCGCATACCCACCCGCCTCGGGGGAGGCAAGGTGGGTTATGTGGGGCTGGGGGTATATAAACGACCCCCGACCCACTAAAAACCAGACGGCGACACTCGGCCTTACGAGATGTTCTCGGGAACCGCTAAAGCATGACGTCCAAGAACATCTCAGGCTGCGCGTTAACTCGCGCCCTTCTCGCGAGGAGGGAGACGTTTGTCTCACTCCTCATGAGGAGAGGTGGGTGTCGCGCCACACTCTCCTCCTCACGGGGGACTGCGTGCAATGACCCACAAGTCCCCCGACTTGTGGATCTGCAGTCCCCGTAAATCCCACTTGACTGTGGGATTTACTCCATCCTCCGAACTGAGGATGGTGGTCTACGAGGCCGACTAAGTGTCGGTCTCCATCGCCTCCGCCTCCCTACTACTGGCCGGTTTCTGCCGGCCAGAGGACGATGCTGTTGTTGGCCCGGCAGGGACTCGCTTCGCCGCGAGTGTACCGGGCTTTTTCGCCTTTGTCGACGCTTGCTTCGAGGAAGCCGTGGCTATCCTCTCCGCAAGCGGCACGTCCTCTTTTCTTCTCGAGGGAGGTTTGGGTTTACACCCTCTACCTCCCATTCGGTGCGCAGCTGGCAAACCCAGGTCGGCGCAAGCCAGGCACCTGGGTTGCGCCGTGCACCCCTTCGCACTATGACCGAGATCACCGCAGCGGTAGCATGCGGTGCTTCGGTCAACCGCTGCCTTGCACCGAACCCGGACATGGCCATGTCCGAGACACCGGAAACAAAACACAGGTCGAGCCTTTAGAGTCTCCACCCTGACTCTGTTCCACCCGATCTGCAGCTTTCCTTCTCTGGCCAGTTTGCTGGCCGCCGAGACCGGGCAGCAGACCCAGGCTGAGCCTGGGCCGTTGTCGGTGCTGCGCTGTATCTCCCCCACTCTGATGAGCTCCTCTAGGCATCCCGTCTCCGCGGCGATTGCCAAGGAGACATCCTTAGAGGTGGAGGCCACGTCGAGGCCCCGGACCCTCAACTCCGCGGTCTTCTGGGGCTGCGTGACCTTCACCTCCTCTTTCTCTTTGAGAACCTCCCTCATCCGCTCAGCCAGCTGCCGAGCTTTAGAGAGCCGGTCCCTACCGGGGATCTCAATGACCAGTCCCCCCATCATTGATGGCCTGATCCTCGACCCTACGATGCCGAGGTCCTGGAGGGAGATCTTCTCCCTCGCCTCGCTCATCACCTGGGCGTAGGTCAGACCACTGCCCTCTTTCTCCGCGATGGTGACTGTAACAGCCGCGGTCGCCGGAGCTCTCGGGCCCTTCTTCCTTTTCTTCTTTGTTGTCTTGCGGCGCTTTCTGTCTGGCTTTGCCGCTTGACCAGAGCCTGTCTGCTCCCCGGCTGTCGGAGCCGCAGACCCCTTGGAAGCCCGCGATTGCCGCTTATCGGCGTTCGCGGACTTCCTACCTACAACCTTAGACCACAGGTCCTTAGTGTCCCCCCCAGAATTAGGAATATTCCCCGTCACATGAGATCCCCCCCCCTTCTCTCGTACAGCATCGAAGAAAAGAACATTGTCTCGATACGTCTCAGTGAGCAGAAGAAAGACAGACACGTCAACTTGCTGTACGTGGAAGACAGCAACAACATTGGACATTTCGCATGGATCAAGAATCTCTTCCGGCTCGTGAGCTCGCAATTGAGCAAAAATAATGACAGAAAATATATCTGCGATCGGTACGTATATTTAATTAAAAACGCAATATATATATACATATATACATATAATATAAAAATGTAATATACAGGGTGTCCTATAATTCGCGAACCACCCGTCAGTTGCAGGTAGAGCACGTTGAACTGAATAGAAAAGTCCTCTACCATTTTGCGATTTTCGCAATAATTAATGAGAAATAAATTAAAGAAGATCAGCCAATTCGCGTGACGACGGCGAGAAAAGACAGCCCAGTTTCACATCGTTACTAAGCATGCGGCGAAAAGAAACAGTATAATGTTACACGGTTGCTAGGCGCGCGATGAAGCGGGGAGGAGCGCTTTACAAAAGACAGTAACTACATACGAGTAGCGCTAACTCTGGACCCCCGAGTGGGCTGTCTCTTCTCGCTGCACGCTTATCATCGCTTGAATTGGCTGATTTTCTTTAATTTATTTCTCATTAATTATTGAGAAAATCGCAAAATGGTAGAGGACTTTTTGACTCAGTTTAACCTACTCTACCTACAACTGACGGGTGGTTCGCGAATTATGGGACACCCTATATAAGTTATATATGGGAAAAAAACTAATTATTTGTTTTTACAGATGCTTGCATTATTTCGGTTCGGAAGACAAATTGCAGTCACATACAAAGTCACCGAAAAACTTTTAAATACGATATACAGTAACGTAAAAATTGCTGCTCCGGCAAGATTCAAAGTAGGCTGTCAGGTACGCGTGAGTAAATTCAAGACCATCTTCGAAAAAGGTTTTACACCAAATTGGATTACCGAAAATATTTAAAATTATCAAAGTGCAGAAAACTAATCCTGCGACATATATACTTGAAGATTCGCGCGGAAATTCCGTCGCCGGAGGATTCTACGAGTACGAGTTACATCATGTTGCAAATCCCGATGTATATCGCGTGGTAAAGGTTTTGCGGAAAAGAGGTGATGATGTTTATGTGAAATGGTTGGGACTGGATAAATCTCACAACTCATGGATTCATAAAAATAATATATTATAAACATTTACTTAAAATATATGTACACTCTTTATTTTACAATATATTTATCTAATAATTTTATAAATACAAATATACATATAATATACATATTTATACAAAATATTTTACAACAAATATTATTTACAAAGATATTTTATAATGTCTCCATGGCAATGTATCAGTGGTTTCAGGTATGATATACCGCTTGTCATCGTGAGGACTTAGAGCAATTTTTGTCTCGCGAATGGTGTATACTTCATGCAATTTCGATCTTATACATGACTGACTACGTGTCATTTCAATCTCTTCATTCAAACACCGCGTATAATCATCAAACGTTATCGTTCTCGCGACAACGTTACTCTTGACTCCTTTTACTTTTTTCGTATCTTTCTTGCCATCCACTCGCATACATTTTTGCTCTAAGCCCTACAAATTCGGTCATATCACACCGTTATTTTTATCTTTCATTAGACCAGGTACTTTTT
>NW_028141802.1:0-15209 GCF_030444845.1 Prenolepis imparis
GCTGCGGTCACAGCCGAAACTGGGCGAATGCCCGGTCGATAGGCTGGGGGTAATTATCCTTAAGCCGTGGCAGGGGATGTCGGGTGATCGCAAAGGTGTCATCGCGGCGCATTAGGCGCAATCTCGAGGAAGCTTGTTCCTCGGGATGGCCGACCTGAGGAGGAAGGAAATATAGCTTGGCTTGTTTCCGAATCTGAGGGAGAACCGGCTCGGGTGCCTTGCTTGCGGGGTGCTCACGGAGAGGTGGCGGCTTGGTGGGAGGCGAGGCACGCCTCGACGAGCCTACTGGGAACAGCCATCCTCTCCGCTAGTAGGTTGCGCCTCCGGGGTCGGAGATGCTCGGGCAGGAGCGGCCTCACTGCGCGTCCTGGCTGACGGTGATGTACCGGTGGGCTTTGGCCGTGCCGGGGTGATCTGTTGGCTGGGATTCGCGGATCGCCTGAGGTCTGCACGCGTTACCCGCTCCGCATGGGGCTCGAAAGAGACCCAAGTAGAGTGGGTGATGAGGGTTGTGCTTCACCCTCCGGAAATACGGAAGCACACTTACATCGAGTCACTTATGTCGAGACACGGATGCCCACCGGGGCGCGGTGATGTCAAGTGAAGGGGGATCCCGGAGCCTGACATCGCCAGCAACAGGGGTCCGCCTCCCCCTCGTATAAAAACTCGGAGGCGGGGACACGGGTAGAGATGATGATGGTTCTCTGGGTCTTTACTCAGAGGGCAATGCATCATACAAACAGGGGTCCGCCTTTCCCCTCGTATAAAAACGCGAAGGCGGCCGGTGCTGGGATGTATTCGAAATGGAAACATCCTGGTTAAATGGCATGGTCTGACCGGTGGACGGGCACGTGCTCCTGCGATTTCGGTTGTTCCTTGTGTCGGGGTGGGTCCCTGGTGAGCCCCCTCACCCCATATGACACTTGGAGCGGCCCACCTCCCCTCTTCTGTCAGAGGCTAGGTGCCAAGAGGGGTTTCGCAGGAGAGGCGACTCCCTGCCAATACAGACGTCTGTCTAGTGGGGATCACTCGGTCCACTATAAACATTCGGCGAGTGACACGCGATCGGGGGGGGTGTCTGTCTAGCAGGTGTACAGGCTCCTCCCCCAAACGAGAGGTATGTCCGGGCAGAGGGACATTTTGGGGTGGACGGTCTCTGCGGGGACCCGAAATCTATCGCACCCTCCTGGGTGGCACTCTCCCGTCGGTCGCCACCTTGTCGTGGTGGGAGGGCTCACCCAGTACACTGTCGTACTGGGTGCCAAGAGCGACCAGTACCAGGATTTCCTGGTACAAGGCCTTTCCTTGATTGGAAAGGCGGTATGCGTGTGTGTGTGGATGAATGAATGAGGGCAGGACGGGCTCTATAGGGTTGGTACCCAACCGTCCTATGGGTGGGATCCCCAGAGAATAAAGCCAACTTCTTTTACACTACTCATGATGGACACTAAGAACGAGACGATCATTACTGTCGCAGCGGGATCGGATACCGCAGCGGCCGGTGGGAGAGGCTGTATTGTCCCGGCAGCCTCCTCATCGTCATCGTACGTCGGGCCTCCACGGGAGTTGGAAGCGAGCTCCCGTGGTGAATTGGCTATCCGCTTCACCAAGGGTGGGCTTAAGGCCGTGCAAGTGCGGGGGAAGCCTAAGGCTAGTCCTAAGGCTGGCACCTCTCAGCCAACCGTACGGCTTACAAGAGTGGACCGAGGCGGAAAGATTTCCGCAAGCACCGCTCCCTTAACCAAAAGGGAGAGCGGAAGTAAAGCCACCACTGGGACGATGAGGCAGGCGCATGTCTCCCCGGACCCCCAGTGGGAACATTCCTCCTCCTCCTCCTCGTCTTCTGATGAGGAGGAGGACATGGATGTGGACGTGGAGGAGGTCCACAGCGATCAGAGGAAGGCTACGGAGGCGGTGGAGAGAGGCCGAGGTCGGCCCCCAACTACCCAAGAATATACTGGCATGACGGCGGCCCGCGCCGACCGCCTTGCCATATTAGAGAAGGAGGTCCGCCTGAAGGAGGCGCTCTACGTCCTTGACGCGAACGCCCCTCCAAAGCGCACCAGGGGAAGGGACAGCCTTCCCACCGAGGAGGAGATGAGAACTGTGCTCTCAACACAGAAAACATCGGAGATTTACGCGAAGGCTTGTCGGCATCTTATGGCTGTCGACAAGACCTCCGACGTTTCAAAGGGGCTGCAGTCGACCCTTAGCACGGCGCTAAGGAGAGCGGCGCGGGAGGTCCAGGTCGCGCTGGGCGTCCTGATGGAGAGAGCGCGCAGCGCCTCGGAGGAACCGGTCCCCTCCCAGGAGCTGAGCGCCCTGAAAGCGTACGTTCAGACGCTTAAGAGTGGTAAGGAGAAGGCGGATGCCGAGATCGATGATCTCAAGAGGTCACTCGCGGCAGCCAAAGCAGAGCTGGCCACTGCGAGGGCATCCGTCTCTCCGTCGCGCCGACCCCCTGCTCTGAAGCGGAAGCTCAGAAACAGGGACGTCGACATGGAGAAGGAGGAGGAGTCCGACCCGCCTGCACGGGATTCGGAGTGGTGCCCGAACATTCCGGCACCAAGCTCTGCTCTGAGAACAGTGGACAGGGGGACCTCCCCCTGCCCAACCGTAGTGGAGGACAACGCGGCCTCTAGTGGGCTTAGCCCACAAGAGGTTGAGGCTCTTCTGTGCAGGATCACAGAATTAAAGCAGGAAGTCGACAACACGCGGGCCGAGATGGCGGAAGTCCTGGACTCCTCCATCTCGGCAATGCAGAAATGTCGGGATGAGAATAGAGAGCTGCGTGGGCAACTAGAACTCCGGGGGAGGAATAAACCTCCATCAGCCGGGGTTCCGCGGGGGGTTAAAACTACGGGGGGTCCGTCGTCTTCTGGGAAGGGGGGGGGATCTTCTGGGGTGAGGGACTGTATTGGCTCGGGGGGGAACACGAACGAACTATGGTCGAAGGTCGTAGGAAGGAAGTCCGCGAGCGCTGATAAGCGCCTACCGCGGGCTTCCAAGGGGTCTGTGGCTCCGCTAGCCGGGGAGCAGACAGGAGTGGGTCAAGCGGCGAAGCCAGATAAGGGGCGCCGCAAAACATCGCGGAGGAAAAAGAAGAGGGGCCCGCGAGCGCCCGCAACCGCGGCCGTAACGGTCACGATTGCGGACAATGCGGGCAGTGGTCTGACCTATGCCCGGGTGATGGGCGAGGCGAGGGAGAAGATCTCCCTCCAAGACCTCGGCATCTCGGGGTCGAGGCTCAGGCCATCAATGATGGGGGGCCTTGTTATAGAGATCCCCGGAAAGGACCGCCTGTCCAAAGCTCGGCAGTTGGCCGAGCGGATGAAGGATGTGTTCAAGGAGAAGGAGGAGGTGAAGGTCACGCAGCCCCAGAAGACCGCGGAGCTTAGGGTCCGGGGTCTCGACGTGGCCTCCACCTCCAAAGATGTCTCCCTGGCTATCGCCGCGGAGACAGGGTGCCTGGAGGAGCACATTCGAGTGGGGGAGATCCGGCGCAGCTCGGACGTTGGCCCAGGCTCAGTCTGGGTCTGCTGCCCGATCTCGGTGGCCAGTAAGCTGGTCAGAGCAGGTAAGCTGCAAGTCGGGTGGAGCAGTGTCAGGGTGGAGACACTAAAGGCTCGACCCGTATTTTGTTTCCGGTGCCTCGGACACGGTCACGTCCGGGCCCGGTGCAAAGCGGCAGTGGACCGCAGCACCGCCTGTTACCGGTGCGGGGAGCTGGGCCACAGTGCCAAGGGGTGCACGGCGCAGCCCAAATGCCTGGCTTGCGCCGACCTGGGTTTGCCAGCCGCGCACCGATTGGGAGGCAAAGGGTGTAGACCCAGGCCTCCCTCGAGGCGGAAGGAGGACATGCCGCTCGCCGAGAGGGTAGCTACAGCTTCCTCGAAGCAAGCGTCGTTGACGAAGGCGAAAAAGCCCGGTACACTCGCGGCGAAGCGAGTCCCTGCCGGGCCACCAACAGCATCGTCCTCTGGCCGACAGAAACCGGCCAGTTGTAGGGAGGAAGAGGAGATGGAGACCGACACTTAGTCGGCCTCGCAGACCACCATCCTCAATTCGGAGGATGGAGTAAATCCCCCAGTCAAGGGGGGTTTACGGGGACTGCAGATCCACAAGTCGGGGGACTTGTGGGTCATTGCACGTAGTCCCCCGTGAGGAGGAGAGTGTGGCGCGACACCCACCTCTCCTCATGAGGAGTGAGACAAACGTCTCCCTCCTCGCGAGAAGGGCGCGAGTCAACGCGCAGCCTGAGATGCTCTCGGATGTCATGCTTTAGCGGTTCCCGAGAGCATCTCGCAAGGCCGAGTGTCGCCGTCTGGTTTTTAGTGGGTCGGGGGTCGCTTACACCCCCAGCCCCACATAACCCACCTTGCCTCCCCCGAGGCGGGTGGGTATGCGGTTGCGCATTTTCCAGACGTAAAAAAAAAAAAAAAAAAAAAAAAGGGGTGCTAACAGCATCCCGTACCCGAGTAACGTCGGGTACATCAACTCCCCGAGTCTGGGGAGTTTCCCCAGTCCTGGGGAGCCCTCCCTGTGGGAGGAGGGGGCCCACTTCCCCTATAGAGCTTCGGCTCGTATGTGGTAGAGGATGGCGACCTTGAATTCAAACGCCCGGTGGCATGGCACCGTTAGGATTGGGCATTGCACGGCGCTTTGGCGCTTGCCCTCCCGCCATGTATTTGCGGCCCGGGCCGCGGGGTTCTTGCGTCGTTTTCTCGGGGGGGATGTTTTCGGGGGTTTTCTCCCGGGGGTGTTCCCCCCGGGGTCTCGGGGTGGGGTCTCGTGCGGCTGGGGCCGCGGGGGTGGGTGACCATCCGTGACTACCCGAGGGGCTTTGCCCGGAGGGTTTACCCGAGGGACATCGCCCGGAGGGAGTCATGGTGGTCGGTCGCCGGGGCCGCTCGGATGTATTCCGAGGCGGGGCCCGGCGACAAGTGCGGCCTCAGGGTGCTAGTTGGGGGTCTCCAGGCTGGGTAGCCTGGGTCCCCGTCCCAGCGTCCCTGGGGTCGGCCGCGCCCGGGCCATCGCCCGGAGGGTACCACGCGGGCCTGCCGCTGGGGCCGCTCGGACTTATTCCGAGGCGGGGCTTGGCGGCGAGAGTTTGTACTCCTGGCCGGTCGGGACCGTTTCCCGTTCCGAACCGGCCGGCCGGGAGAGGTGGGGTCCCTTCCACTGGATGTGATTACCGGTGGGGGGACGGCTGGTCGCCACGGCGGGCAAGGTGTGGACGGGGAGCGGCGTCCTCACCCCAACCGTCCGTGGGGCCCCCCGGGTGGCGCCACTTGCCGCGGTGCCCCCTCTGTCGGAGGAGGGGGACCCCTGAAAACCCACAGGAACGTTAAAATTCCTGTGGGCCGGTAAGGGGCTCGGAGTCCTGTGCCGGGGTGCGCGTATTCCCCCCGGCCAGAGGCATAAGCCGGCCCCCCGGGAGTCCCGGGGTTGTGGGGGGCGACTCCGTCGTGATTCCGGTCACGTTTCGGGTCACGCTTCGGGTCGTCTCCCCGGCCGGCGGGAGATTCGCCGGCCGGTCGAGCCGCGGCAAGGAGTGGGATACATTACAATGAGCATCAACAAATCTACAATCAAAATTGGGGAGAATGAGGAGGTGAGGGAGGATGCGCAAGAAGATGCGCAAGCAGTGAGCGACAGCCTTGCTCCTGCAAGAACGACGGTGCAGCAGGTTCTGCAAGATTGGTTGCCGGACGGTGAACCATGGGAGACATTGCCCGCCAACATAGTGGCGAAGGCCGGGAAAAAAACCGACGGGGAGGATGCCTCCCTGATTCGATCCTTGGTGAATCTTCAGCGAAGATTGAGTCAATCACCGGTCCATAATCAATCGGAACGGGATACACGCTCAGACACAGAGCCTATGGAAGAACCACAATCTTCTGTGGTTAATAACAACAATGGTGATGCGGTGACAATCGATGCACCGGAACAAAGTGTAATCGATGTCTTCCCTCAGCATTTTCTTCTGAGCAAGGGAGAGTTAGGTAACCTTAGTGTAAACAATCAGGTTACTGGATCTGAAGTTAGCTATAATCCATCGCAAGAGATGGAGTTTGAAATAGACAATGCCTCAGTGGCATCATCCTCAGCTCAAGTTCTGGGGAAAAGGAAGAAACCGGATCGGGATAGTGATACGGACGATCCGACTCCACAAATCAGGAGGAGTTCGAGAACGAGCAAAGTCCCATGCGTTGCCACGGACGAAGAAACTTCCAGTAAGAGGATCACGCGTGGTACAAATGCGATCACTCGGAGTACGCATATCAATGTGAATACGGACTCTGAACCGCAATCACAATCGTGTTCCGAGGCAGAGGGTAGAGGTGCCAGGAAACCTCCTAAGAAACCTGGAAGAAGGAAGAGGAGCGTTGATGAGCCGACAATTGAGCAGAGGCTCCGCCCACTCCCGCAAAACATTGAGGAATTGGGCATCACCCCCGTCTCACAGATAAGAGCGTCGGCCATTGAATGGCTCGATGACATTGAAACGATTAGGGTTAATAGTAGCTATCAGGGTTACCTGAGTGGCCAAATAAGAAAGAGAGTCAGTGTCATCAAGGAAATCTTAAGAGTCTTTGGTGAGAAAATTGAAGATTCCGGTGATCCTGGTTATTTAAGGAGACGGAACACAGAGTTAGCTGCGGAACTCGCCTTATCGAAAAGGGAGACCGCCAAGCTGAGACGGGACGTGCAAGATCTCCAAAAGATAGTAGGAGATCTAAAAAAGGCTGTAGACGGAGGTCGATTTACTGAAAAATCAGAAAAAGCAACCTCCCCGATCGAGATCCCCAATAAGGGTTCTAAATCCAAATCTAAATCTAAGGAAAGAAAGGACATATCTGCAAGTCCTAGTGTAAATGTGGCTAATATGCAACTTACAGATGTGGTCATGAGACCCCCGTTAAAAGGTATCTCTGTGCCGATCCCAGCAGTTGAGAGGAGTACGCTGAAAGCGTATCAAGACGTTGATGCAGAACTATCACGCCGCATTGTAGAGTTAACCTCACAAAGAAAAGAGCTGAGGGAATCCCTTAAGGAACATGGTCAGAACTCCGCTCCAGGAGCTGTTCCTGCTCAAGTTGCACAAGTGGCTGCAGCGAACAGACCTAAGATAATTAGCAACGTTCAAGTTGTTGCCCCCAAGGGAAAAGTGACACAGACTTTACTCGAGACACAATCAAGTGATTCAATGGTTGTAAACAGTAAAAAGGACGAAGCCTGGCAACAGGTAGAGTCGAAAAAAGACAAGCGACAAAGAAGGAAGAAGGCTAAACAGGCTGTCTTGGATAGCCAAAAGTCCGGCACTGAAAAACCGAAAGGAGCCAATAGCGGTGAAGCTAAGAGGAGGAGACCTCCCAGAACAGCTGCAGTCGCAATAAGAGGAGTAGCAGATGGCTTCTCCTACGCTGCTGCCCTGAAAAAACTGAGAGAGGAAATTTCGCTCAGTGACCTACAGATAGACAAGCCATCCATAAGGCACTCGGCCAATGGTGGCATTGTGATCGAGGTACCTGGCAAAGATAAGGCTCTTAAGGCTGAGGCCTTAAAAGAGAAAGTTGCCGGCGTATTAGGTGAAACGGCAATAGTCACAAGACCCGTAGTCAAGGGTGAAGTTAGACTAATTGGAATAGACGACTCGGTCGTCACGGATGAAGTTGCGGACGTCATCGCTATTGCGGGAGAATGCAAATCCGAGGAGGTGAAAGTTGGCATAATAAGACCCATGTCCAATGGTTTGTTCACGGTCTGGGCTCAATGTCCCTTAGCGGCTGCGATTAAAGCAACCCAACAGGGAAAAATAAAGATTGGCTGGACAGTAGCCAGAATAGAACTTCTTAAAGCCAGACCGACCCAGTGCTACAAGTGCTGGGGACACGGACACCTGAGAGGAAAGTGCACCGCCACTGTGGATAGAAGCAAGACCTGTTTCAGATGTGGCGAGATGAACCATTCTGCACTGGCGTGTCAGAACCCAGTCAGATGCATCCTCTGTGTAGAACAAGGGAAAGATCCCAACCACAGAGTGGGTTCAAACCAATGCAAGGCAGACTTTAAAACAAAGCCCGTTGCTGGTTTGGAAAAGAGACCGGATCGGAGGCCGGTAGCGATGGAGATCGAGGATGAAACGGAAAATCCTCCAATGTAATCTGGGCAGAGGCTGGCAAGCCCAGAATCTGCTGGATCAATACATGGCGGAGTTAAATGTCGCCATTTGCGCGGTATCTGAACCACGCAATATACCGGACAATATCTTCTGGTATGGAAGCTGCAACAAGTTAGCAGCCATACATTGGAGACCTGTGGGGGCTTTTCAAGCCTGCTCCTTAGTCTACAAAGCTCGGGATTTCGTCGTAGTGGAACACGGTGGCATCAACATTATATCGTGCTACATATCACCAAACAGCTCCAGGGAAGAATTCCTTGCGTTCCTTGATGAGCTGAGCGTGGCAATCAGAATTTTGAGTGGAAGGACCCTCATATGTGGGGACTTTAATGCAAAGTCCTCACATTGGGGGTCAAAGCGCACCGATCATCGAGGCGAGTTGGTTGACGAGTGGGCCGCGGAACATGATTTGCGACTAGTAAATTCAGGTACCCTTCCGACTTGCATCAGACCACAAGGATGGTCGATAATCGACCTCACATGGTCAACTGCGGATATCCGCAGTATCATTAGTGAATGGAAAGTTATGCGTGATATCGAATCTTTATCGGATCACGAATACATACAAATGTTGATCGGTCAAGATGACAAATGTTCGAGTATAAAGAACAAAGATCATAGAAGACTAATATACCCGAGGTGGAATGTTAAGAAACTGGACGAACACAAATTTCGAGCAGTTGTGTCCTGGAACTGTGCAAACGCCAGTGAACTGGATGCCGAAGAAACGGCCGAACAAATGGCTAAACGGATCGAGCAAGCTATCCATCAAGCCTGCGATGCAGGAGCAAACAGGATAAAGAAGCATCCATTGAAAGAGCAAACGTATTGGTGGAGCTCGGAAATCGAGAGATTTAGAAAGATCTCGATAATGAAAAGAAGAGCTTGGTCTAAAGCCAAGCAAAGAGGCAGACGCCCGGAAATGACAAAACAACTCAGAAATGAGTATATAGACGCCAGAAGGGTTCTGAAACATGAGATCGATAAGGCCAAATTTCAAGCTTGGCAAGAACTCATTCAGACGATTGAGGATGATCCCTGGGGGTTACCCTATAAAATCGTTCTGAAGAGATTAAGGAGGTCATCTCCAAGTCTCACCGAGACCTTAAATGAGGATATAGTTGAGACCCTTTTGGAGTCTCTATTTCCCAGTGGCAGAGAATCTAACCCAGCGGAGGCATGGATAGATTGGCGATGGAACGAGGAGGAAGAAGAGGTCAACCTCATAACTGGTCGGGAAGTTTTCGAAGTCATCAAGCGTAAAGCTGGTGGCAATACCGCGCCAGGACCTGACGGGATCAAGGCTAAAATCCTTGGGAAACTGCCAGGAGAAATGATCCTCGACATTGCCGAATGTTTCAATACATGTCTTAAGGAAGGCACTTTCCCCGTGCGATGGAAAAGAGCTATGCTGGTTCTAATACCCAAAGGCGGGGACAACTCAATCGAGGAAATGCCGAAAGTCCGCCCGATATGTCTCCTCGATGAACTGGGCAAGGTTTTTGAAAAGACCATTGTAGATCGGCTTAACAAATGGATGAAGGAAAACCCAAGGTTCCAGCTCTCGGAGGACCAATTTGGCTTCAGAGAGGAGAGGTCAACTTGCGACGCCCTTGCACAGGTTCAGACCGCAATAGAGGAAGCGATTCAGCAGGACGGTGTGGTAATTGCGATAAGCATCGACATTAGCAATGCGTTTAATTCACTCCCGTGGCCTGTTATTAGGAAGGCACTCGAACAGAAAGGCTTTCCCGAGTACTTACGAAGAGTCATTGACAGTTATTTACATCAGAGAACTGTCGAATATGTAGATAAACAGGGCGATATTATTACCAGGCCAATGACTGCCGGAGTACCTCAGGGATCGGTCCTCGGCCCGACCCTATGGAACATTGGGTACGACAGCGTGCTTCAGGACGGCTGTGAGTATGGGTGTCGGACCATTTGTTACGCGGACGACACTCTTATCCTGGCGACTGCCGACACGATTGCTACGGCCACAGCGAGGGCCAATACACAGACGGCTCTTATTCTTAACAGAATAAAAAGATTGGGTTTATCGGTCTCAGCTAGCAAAACCGAAGCGGTATTGTTTCATGGACGGAGGAAGCCAGATCAACATCCGAGCGTTGTTATCGGTGACGAACTAATCCCAACCGGAACGTCGATGAAGTATCTTGGAGTTATCTTGGACAACAGAATGATGTTCAAAGACCACTTTGAGTACGTAGAGACCAAAGTCTCCAAAGTAACTCGAGCATTAGGCAGGCTCATGCCCAACCTAAGGGGCCCCAGAGAAGCTAAAAGAAGACTCTACGCCAATGTTGTGATATCAATTGTGTTATATGCCGCGCCAATTTGGTGCGACGCCCTGACAACGGCGAGACGTAATCGCGAGAGGCTCGATCGGCTGATAAAAATCACCAATTTGAGGGTGATATCGGCATACCGGACAGTCTCTCTCGACGCGGCGTCAATCTTGGCGAGAATGCCACCGCTCCACCTGATGGCAGCAATGAGGAAACGAGTATATGCGAGGACGGTCGATCTGAGACGGCAAAATGACTGGTCTCCGAAGGCAGCAGAGGAGATCAGAGTTTCCGAGGCTCTGCTGACAAGGCGACAATGGGAGATTTATCTCCGAAGACCTATGATTGCTGGAATCCGCACCAGGGACGCCGTCCTGCCTAACTTCTCAGCTTGGTTAGACAGGAAACATGGGAGAATGGCCTTCCATCTGACCCAACTGATGACGGGACATGGTTGTTTTGCCTCCTATTTGTATAGAATAGGTAAAATGGGATCGCTAGTGTGTGAACACTGTGACGAGAACAAGGTGGACACAGCTGAACACACCTTACAGGAGTGCGTGAGGTGGAACGTGGATAGAGATGTCCTGAAGTCTGTTATTGGGAACGACTTGAAACTGGAAACGGTGGTGAAGGCTATCACCTTGGAGGAGACAGCCTGGAGAGCGCTGACTCAATTTGCTGAGTCAGTTATGCTCAATAAGGAAAATCGGGAAAGGGAGAGACAAGCGCGCGAGGCACTGATCCCACCCGAGTCCAGCGATGAAGAGGAGTCTGACACTTCCACAAGTGATTCGTCACAATAAGGAAGTGTCGAATAGTGATGATCTAATCTGTATATAGTTTAGGTGTAAATAAGAGAGGAAAGATCATGCGCGTATGTGTATCGATATATATATATACTAGAATAATCTACATAGGGATGGCTTAGTCTAGCTAATAGTTGGACTGGATTGGTTTAGCTCTAATTAGAACTAAGCATATAGGGATGTGCGCAATACTGCTTGGTATGTGTGCAATGTGTATATAGGTTTGCAGATATATGTAAATACGTTATGTATATATATGTATTATTGGGAGCTATACTCTATGTACCGTATAGCTATGTATTTAACTTAGCTCTGAGTGTGTATGAGTGTAGTGTATGTGTGTGTGTATGTATAACGAGGATATGTGTATGCATATGTGTATGTAAATATGTGTGTGTATATATGTATTTTAAGGAGATTACCGTGAGGAGGGTTTCGCAGTGAAACGCGAAGCTGGGTTGGGTCTGGGAACGTAATGCCGACAGCAGTTCTCCTGGGCCCAACATTGACCAGGAAGGAGGAATGCCTTCCGGTCACGGGCAGGGGTTTAGTGGGTAGGGCCGACCGTGGCTTGTTGTCCCTCGTGGGGGATTGGGGATTAACCCCGATCGACCACTTGAGACGTGGAGCCGCGACCGGAGGAGTCCCACATAACCCATGGGGCCGGCCCCATGGGTATCCGTAATGGATTCCCCTGCCCAGCGCCGTATCGCTAAATTAAAAAAAAAAAAAAAAAAAAAAAAAAAGGTTAGGTTAGGTTAGGTTAGGTTAGGTTAGGTTCTCTCCCGTCCCCTCTCGTCGGTCGCCACCTTGTCGTGGTGAGAGGGCTCACCCAGTACACTGTCGTACTGGGTGCTAAGAGCGACCAGTACCAAGAATTCTTGGTACAAGGCCTTTCCATGCCTGGAAAGGCGGTATGCGTGAAGTTCTCATGATTGTCTAACGATGATCCTGACGGGCCATGCCGGCGGGGTTCGCCCCGGTAGGGCCACCCATGCCGGACGGGCCGTCGGGGGAGTAGACAAACATGGGGGCTATGTATGAATGAGTGTATGATGGCAGTGGGCGGCTGCCTAAGAGCCTAGGCCCACCGCCCTAGGGGAGCTCACCCCGAAATAAAAACACAAATATGGGAGGCAAAAAGACAAAGAAGGTAGTACCGGCCCAGAAGAACTCGGATGCTTCAGGGCCCGGCAGGGAGGGGGGTATAGTCCCGGCCTCTACCCTGTCGTCATCGAACGACGGGCAGCAAGAGGCAAAAAAGAGGGAACAGCTTGGGGCCCTTCAGATGGAGGAGCTCTTTGGACCAGAAATGGGTACTTGGTACGAGGAGTCTCTGGCCGATCGTCCTTCGCGCGATATTACCGCGAGATGTGTCGATGACCGATGTGATGCGGAGGAATTAATCCACAAGCTCGTGGAAAATATGGACATTACGGTGGACCAAGGTAAAATACTGGACGCATTGACGGATAAAATCAATGACATAACGGAGGGGACGATGGAGCTGGCTCGCAGGGCATGCTTGTTTGAGAGCGAATGCGAGCGGCTCAAGCGTCGGCCCGAGGTGAGGGTTTGTGATGCGGCCACGATGACGGAAGAAGTCATCGGTCGGGCCGCGTCACCGGAGACTCCGCCTCGGGACAAAATGAAGGATGGGCTGGAGTCCAGGCTGGACGACATAATGTCCAGACTGGATTCCAACACGGAAAGGCTCGCCTTGCTCGAGAAGGGGATCGCTGAGAACAAGACGGGTGCGAGGAGGAAGAAAGAGAGGATGGAGAGGAAGGAGCCGGACTTGTCCGGTTCGTCCTCTGATGGGGGAGATAAGGGGGAATGGGTGGAGGTTGTGGGGCGAGGTGGTGGAAAAAAGAGGAGAAGGGTTGTGGGGATTGTGGGAGCGGGGGTTGGCGTTGGCGTCGGCGTTGGCGCTGGTGTCAGGGGTAGTAATGGAGATGGAGTTAGGGTTAAGGGTGTTGCGGGGGCCGTGTCCCTCGGCGGGGCCACGGCCGCCAATGCAATGGGGACGGCGAGGTGCTACCGGTGCCTGTGCCCTGGGCACGTGCGGTACCGGTGCACCTCGTTGGTGGACAGGGGCGGACGGTGTTATCGCTGCGCCGCCCCTGGCCACAGGGCGTCGGAGTGCGTGGGCGGCCCTCGGTGTCCACTGTGTGTGGACCTCCGACGACCGTCTGCGCACCAACTTGGGGGGCCGGGATGCGCTAGGGCGGCGCCCTCGCGCATCCCGGGGGGAATGAGGAGAGAACCCGGCCGCGGGCTCGGGGGGGTCCCCTCGGCGAAACAGCCGAGGTGGAGGCCCCCCGGGCGCGTGGGCCTGACTGTCTCCCCCATTAAAGGGGGAGTGGGGGGAGGAGGGAGGAGCGCTGTGAGTTCATAGTGAGTAGAAGGAGGGACGGGGGCGCTTGGCCGCTTGCCCGCCCGCCGGCGGCTCGTAAGAGTTGGCCGGTGGGATGGCGGGCGGCCCTGCGTCCCCGTCCAGCCGGGGCGTCTCCTCGGAGAGGCCTCGGCGTTAGTGCCGGACGCCACTGGCCGAACTCCTAACCCCTTTGGGGAGGGGGGGAGTCATGGCGTCTGGCAGTGGGAGGGTGCCGCAGGGGGTCCAAGCTCCGGCTTGATCCCCATTGCACGCGGTTCCCCCCCTGCGAGGTAGGCGGTGGTTTGTGGCCCTTCCACCGGGAGTATACCCCCTAGGGGTTCTCCCGGGGGAGGGAGCGGCCGCCGTCGAGAGAGGGGGCCTCCTTTGTTGTCGCCAAATCCAACCCCCCTTTGGGGGCGGAGGGAGCGGCAACATTGGGGGCCGGGGGGGGCGGCAGGGACTTAGGAGCGGGGGCTCCCGGGTCCCATTGCACGCCGCCTCCCCACGGAGGGGAGAGGAGTGGTGGTGGTCCCCACTCCTCTCTGCCTGATAGGACATTGTCCTATCAAACGGAGGGGACGCACCAGAAAGTGGTGCGTCACGGCGCTTCGGAGGCCCCGTGTGCATGCGAAAGCGATTCCCGGGGCCTCCGAGTAGCGCCAGGAGGACCACCGTCAGGTTTAGCGGGTCGGGAAATGGGCCTTCCGCCCTTTCCCATCCCCGCATAACCCGAAGCCTCCCCCGAGGTGGAAGGTATGTGTTTAACACATTCCTGACGCAAAAAAAAAAAAAAAAAAAAAAAAAGGTTAGGTTAGGTTAGGTTAGGTTTAACAATAAAACTAAAAGTACGAATACAAAGAGGGAGGCGGAAATCCCTAACAGCAAAAGGGATGAGTCGGGACACGACACCGAGAAGATGGACACGGAGAGTGACCATGGCTCGGGTCGGGATACACCGGCTATCGGTAAGGAGGAGAGACGCCCGTCTTCCGCGAGCATGAAGTCCTCGGGTAAAGTCGAGGAAATACGCTCCAGGGTTGGGGCCAAGGAGGCGATGAAGTTCAGCACGGAGCTGAAGGATGCTGCTGCATCGACTCCTCTTCCCCCGGACGCGGACTTCCGGATGGAAGAAGTTATCCGGATCAGTGGAGCGAAGGGAAGAATGAAGAGCGGCAAGGGAAAGAAGAGAAGGAGAATCAGGTCACCTGCTCAGTATTCCTCTACGGAGACAGAGGAGGTGGAAGTGGAAGTAGAGGACGTGGAGGAAGCCGTAGAGACGGCTAAGGGGCCGATAGATGTTCCCAAGAGAGGAAGGGGATGGCCTCCCAAGGAAGGGTACGGCCTATACATAGGACGCGCTAAGGCGAAGGAGGAGGAATACCTCCAAGCCGAGAGGGAACTAGAGGAGGAGTGGACCGAAGCGGCCAAGACTCGGTCGATGAAGGTTCTCAAGGGTGAGATCATCGAGGACGGTGAAGAGGCGGAGGTGGAGAAACGGGAAATCAGTACTCTGCGTTGATACCACTGCT
>NW_028141803.1:0-15206 GCF_030444845.1 Prenolepis imparis
AATCTGGACCGGATATCGAAGTTAGGCGGTGAGCTTGAGATGAGGAGCGACGATTCCAAGAAGTGTCTAATTTATTATTCTTTTGTGGTTTGAACGCTAGCATCCGATAACGCGAGGGAGATAACGGACGGAAGCGGCTTGTCACCTACGATCGGCACTTAATTACTTGCTGATTGTGAGCTGATTTTAGAGGGGTCTGCGCATAGATACATGTTAAAGTTTCTTGTAGTTCGCCAAATATTCATTTGTACGTTTATGGAATCATTTCTTATATAATTTATTTTATGTTATTAATTGGAATTCTTAATGATTGATAATTTATAATAAAACTTGAGTTTAATGCAATAGGGTAAGATTAAGTTATTTCTAAATTATAGAATTATGATTCCATAACGTAATATCGAGACTTTCTTGTTCTCGTTTGACTTAATTCTATAATAAAATATTCTCTTTAATTATATCCACTTGGGCCTTATTTATAAGTCTCTTCATTTAATAATTTACTCAATAAATCTTAATAATCTTGGGTTTGTTATCGAAATCATTTAATGACTGAAATAAGGCTTCGTAAATATAATTGCGGATGAAATCTTAAAATATTAAGTGTTTGAACACTTTTAGTAATTCATCGAATGCTTGTCGCAGGCTTGTCGTTACAATGCATCGCAAGATAAGGATTTATGGAACCTTCCTCATAATAATTCTGTCAGTGATTAAAATACTTCTAAAACTCATTATTATAAGTCTTAAATTGTTAAGTAAAGTTCGACAAGTTATTATGTTTCTGATTCCATAAATAATATTATTATATTGTTTAATTAATATTGAATATTCATATATAAGTGGGTTAGTCATGATTAAAATATATTCTTATTGCTAAGGGTTAGTTTCATTTAATAATAACTGGTTAGTTGAAGTATACGCTCAGGGGTCTCGGATGACGTTTGATTGGTCGGATCGCTAGTTCCTGGTAGCGGCTAGTTAGAACTAGATAACTGGAGACCCTAGATTTGGTATGGTTAGTAATTAATAATATAAATGCTTGATTTTAGTCTAAACAATTATATGTAAAGAGGAAAATCATTAATTATCCTTAAATTTTAAGTATTGGCGCAGGAAAAACAGTAGCGCGCAAAAATATGGTTTCGCGAAAATGACGGGACGTTACATACCGAATGTTCAAAATTGATATTAGAGCTAATAATGTCATTTTTATAATATTTCAATTTTGTATACGGGTGCCGTTTTGTAATTGCCTGCAGACGTTTGTACCGCTTTCCGTTTCGTTTGTACCCCTACAGGTGTAAATACACCGAGTTTTAAAAATTGATGTTACAGCTAATAATGTCATTTTATGAGAAATTTTAATTCTGTAAACGCTGTTTTGTTACCGTCTGCAGACGTTTATATTGCTTTCTGTTTCGTTTGTACCTGTAAAGGTACCTTTACAGGTACAAATATATCGAATGTTCAAAATTGATATTAGAGCTAATAATGTCATTTTTGGGATATTTCAATTTTCTATACGGGTGCCGTTTTATAATTGCCTGCAGACGTTTGTACCGCTTTCCGTTTAATTTGTACCACTACAGGTGTAAATATACCGAATGTTCAAAATTGATATTAGAGCTAATAATGTCATTTTTGGGATATTTCAATTTTGTATACGGGTGCTGTTTTGTAATTGCCTGCAGACGTTTGTATTGCTTTCCATTTTGTTCGTATCTATACAGGTGTAATTATACAGAATTTTTAAAATTGATGTTATAGCTAATAATGTCATTTTATGAGAAATTTTAATTCTGTAAAAGCTGTTTTGTTACCGTCTGCAGACGTTTGTATTGCTTTCTGTTTCGTTTGTACCTGTAAAGGTACCTTTACAGGTACAAATATATCGAATGTTCAAAATTGATATTAGAGCTAATAATGTCATTTTTGGGATGTTTCAATTTTGTATACGGGTGTTGTTTTGTAATTGACTGCAGACGCTTTCCATTTTGTTCATATCTATACAGTCATTTTTGAGATATTTCAATTCTGCATACGGATGCTATTTTGTAATTGCCTGCAGACGTTTGTACCGCTTTCCATTTTGTTCGTATCTATACAGGTGTAATTATACAGAATTTTTAAAATTGATGTTATAGCTAATAATGTCATTTTATGAGAAATTTTAATTCTGTAAACGCTGTTTTGTTACCGTCTGCAGACGTTTGCATTGCTTTCCGTTTTGTTTGTACCCCTACAGGTATAAATACACCGAGTTTAAAAAATTGATGTTACAGCTAATAGTGTCATTTTTAAGATATTTTTATTCTGTAACGAATGTTGTTTTGTAATCGTCTGCAGACGTTTGTACCGCTTTTTATTATGTTTGTATCCCTACAAATAAAAATATATCAAATCTAGGTCGCAGAAGCCCCCCCTCGTTGTCCGCCACCCTGACGTGCGGGGACTCACCCTTCGCTAGAATTTGCGAAGAGTGCTAAGAGCGGACAGTGCCACTGATAATGTCATTTTTGAGATATTTCTATTCTGCATACGGGTGCTATTTTGTAATTGCCTGCAGACGTTTGTACCGCTTTCCATTTTGTTCGTATCTATACAGATGTAATTATACAGAATTTTTAAAATTGATGTTACAGCTAATTATGTCATTTTTGGGATATTTCAATTCTGCATACGGGTGCTGTTTTGTAATTGCCTGCAGACGTTTATACCGCTTTCCATTTTGTTCGTATCTATACAGGTGTAATTATACAGAATTTTTAAAATTGATGTTATAGCTAATAATGTCATTTTATGAGAAATTTTAATTCTGTAAACGCTTGTTACCGTCTGCTGACGTTTGTATTGCTTTCTGTTTTCTTTATACCCTTACAGGTGTAAATATACCGAATGTTCAAAATTGATATTAGAGCTAATAATGTCATTTTTGGGATATTTCAATTTTGTATACGGGTGCTGTTTTGTAATTGCCTGCAGACGTTTGTACCGCTTTCCGTTTCGTTTGTACCCCTACAGGTGTAAATATACCGAATGTTCAAAATTGATATTAGAGCTAATAATGTCATTTTTGGGATATTTCAATTTTGTATACGGGTGCTGTTTTGTTACCGTCTGCAGACGTTTGTATTGCTTTCTGTTTCGTTTGTACCTGTAAAGGTACCTTTATAGGTACAAATATATCGAATGTTCAAAATTGATATTAGAGCTAATAATGTCATTTTTGGGATGTTTCAATTTTCTATACGGGTGCTGTTTTGTAATTGACTGCAGACGTTTGTACCGCTTTCCATTTTGTTCGTATCTATACAGGTGTAAATATATCGAATTTTGTTAATTGATGTTACAGCTAATAATGTCATTTTTTGAGAAATTTTAATTCTGTAAACAAGTGCTGTTTTGTTATCTTATGCAGACGATTGTATTGCTTTCCATTTTGTTTGTACTCTTACAGGTGTAAATATACCGATTGTTCAAAACTGATATTAGAGCTAATAATGTCATTTTTGGGATATTTCAATTTTGTATACGGGTGCTGTTTTGTAATTGCCTGCAGACGTTTGTACCGCTTTCCATTTTGTTCGTATCTATACAGGCGTAATTATACAGAATTTTTAAAATTGATGTTATAGCTAATAATGTCATTTTATGAGAAATTTTAATTCTGTAAACGCTGTTTTGTTACCGTCTGCAGACGTTTGTATTGCTTTCTATTTCGTTTGTACCTGTAAAGGTACCTTTACAGGTACAAATATATCGAATGTTCAAAATTGATATTAGAGCTAATAATGTCATTTTTGGGATATTTCAATTTTCTATACGGGTGCCGTTTTATAATTGCCTGCAGACGTTTGTACCGCTTTCCGTTTAATTTGTACCACTACAGGTGTAAATATACCGAATGTTCAAAATTGATATTAGAGCTAATAATGTCATTTTTGGGATATTTCAATTTTGTATACGGGTGCTGTTTTGTAATTGCCTGCAGACGTTTGTATTGCTTTCCATTTTGTTCGTATCTATACAGGTGTAATTATACAGAATTTTTAAAATTGATGTTATAGCTAATAATGTCATTTTATGAGAAATTTTAATTCTGTAAAAGCTGTTTTGTTACCGTCTGCAGACGTTTGTATTGCTTTCTGTTTCGTTTGTACCTGTAAAGGTACCTTTACAGGTACAAATATATCGAATGTTCAAAATTGATATTAGAGCTAATAATGTCATTTTTGGGATGTTTCAATTTTGTATACGGGTGTTGTTTTGTAATTGACTGCAGACGCTTTCCATTTTGTTCATATCTATACAGTCATTTTTGAGATATTTCAATTCTGCATACGGATGCTATTTTGTAATTGCCTGCAGACGTTTGTACCGCTTTCCATTTTGTTCGTATCTATACAGGTGTAATTATACAGAATTTTTAAAATTGATGTTATAGCTAATAATGTCATTTTATGAGAAATTTTAATTCTGTAAACGCTGTTTTGTTACCGTCTGCAGACGTTTGCATTGCTTTCCGTTTTGTTTGTACCCCTACAGGTATAAATACACCGAGTTTAAAAAATTGATGTTACAGCTAATAGTGTCATTTTTAAGATATTTTTATTCTGTAACGAATGTTGTTTTGTAATCGTCTGCAGACGTTTGTACCGCTTTTTATTATGTTTGTATCCCTACAAATAAAAATATATCAAATCTAGGTCGCAGAAGCCCCCCCTCGTTGTCCGCCACCCTGACGTGCGGGGACTCACCCTTCGCTAGAATTTGCGAAGAGTGCTAAGAGCGGACAGTGCCACTGATAATGTCATTTTTGAGATATTTCTATTCTGCATACGGGTGCTATTTTGTAATTGCCTGCAGACGTTTGTACCGCTTTCCATTTTGTTCGTATCTATACAGATGTAATTATACAGAATTTTTAAAATTGATGTTACAGCTAATTATGTCATTTTTGGGATATTTCAATTCTGCATACGGGTGCTGTTTTGTAATTGCCTGCAGACGTTTATACCGCTTTCCATTTTGTTCGTATCTATACAGGTGTAATTATACAGAATTTTTAAAATTGATGTTATAGCTAATAATGTCATTTTATGAGAAATTTTAATTCTGTAAACGCTTGTTACCGTCTGCTGACGTTTGTATTGCTTTCTGTTTTCTTTATACCCTTACAGGTGTAAATATACCGAATGTTCAAAATTGATATTAGAGCTAATAATGTCATTTTTGGGATATTTCAATTTTGTATACGGGTGCTGTTTTGTAATTGCCTGCAGACGTTTGTACCGCTTTCCGTTTCGTTTGTACCCCTACAGGTGTAAATATACCGAATGTTCAAAATTGATATTAGAGCTAATAATGTCATTTTTGGGATATTTCAATTTTGTATACGGGTGCTGTTTTGTTACCGTCTGCAGACGTTTGTATTGCTTTCTGTTTCGTTTGTACCTGTAAAGGTACCTTTATAGGTACAAATATATCGAATGTTCAAAATTGATATTAGAGCTAATAATGTCATTTTTGGGATGTTTCAATTTTCTATACGGGTGCTGTTTTGTAATTGACTGCAGACGTTTGTACCGCTTTCCATTTTGTTCGTATCTATACAGGTGTAAATATATCGAATTTTGTTAATTGATGTTACAGCTAATAATGTCATTTTTTGAGAAATTTTAATTCTGTAAACAAGTGCTGTTTTGTTATCTTATGCAGACGATTGTATTGCTTTCCATTTTGTTTGTACTCTTACAGGTGTAAATATACCGATTGTTCAAAACTGATATTAGAGCTAATAATGTCATTTTTGGGATATTTCAATTTTGTATACGGGTGCTGTTTTGTAATTGCCTGCAGACGTTTGTACCGCTTTCCATTTTGTTCGTATCTATACAGGCGTAATTATACAGAATTTTTAAAATTGATGTTATAGCTAATAATGTCATTTTATGAGAAATTTTAATTCTGTAAACGCTGTTTTGTTACCGTCTGCAGACGTTTGTATTGCTTTCTATTTCGTTTGTACCTGTAAAGGTACCTTTACAGGTACAAATACATCGAATGTTCAAAATTGATATTAGAGCTAATAATGTCATTTTTGGGATGTTTCAATTTTGTATACGGGTGCTGTTTTGTAATTGACTGCACACGCTTGTACCGCTTTCCATTTTGTTCGTATCTATACAGTCATTTTTGAGATATATCAATTCTGCATACGGGTGCTATTTTGTAATTGCCTGCAGACGTTTGTACCGCTTTCCATTTTGTTTGTATCTGTACAGGTGTAAATATATCGAATTTATTGATGTTACAGCTAATAATGAAGAAATTTTAATTCTTGTAAACGCTGTTTTGTTACCGTTTGCTGACGTTTGTATGGCTTTCTGTTTTCTTTATACCCTTACAGGTGTAAATATACCGAATGTTCAAAATTGATATTAGAGCTAATAATGTCATATTTGGGATATTTCAATTTTGTATACGGGTGCCGTTTTGTAATTGCCTGCAGACGTTTGTACTGCTTTCCGTTTCGTTTGTACCCCTACAGGTGTAAATACACCGAGTTTTAAAAATTGATGTTACAGCTAATAATGTCATTTTATGAGAAATTTTAATTCTGTAAACGCTGTTTTGTTACCATCTGCAGACGTTTGTATTGCTTTCCGTTTTGGTTGTACCCTTACAAGTGTAAATATACCGAATGTTCAAAATTGATATTAGAGCTAATAATGTCATTTTTGGGATATTTTAATTCTGCATACGGGTGCTATTTTGTAATTGCCTGCAGACGTTTGTACCGCTTTTTTGCAAGGTTTTGCGAAAGGTGCTAAGTGCGGACAGTGCCACTAATAATGTTATTTTTGGGATATTTCAATTCTGCATATGGGTGCTGTTTTGTAATTGCCTGCAGACGTTCGTACCGCTTTCCATTTTGTTCGTATCTATACAGGTGTAATTATACAGAATTTTTAAAATTGATGTTATAGCTAATAATGTCATTTTATGAGAAATTTTAATTCTGTAAACGCTACCGTCTGCTGACGTTTGTATTGCTTTCTGTTTTCTTTATACCCTTACAGGTGTAAATATACCGAATGTTCAAAATTGATATTAGAGCTAATAATGTCATTTTTGGGATATTTCAATTCTGCATACGGGTGTTATTTTGTAATTGCCTGCAGACGTTTGTACCGCTTTCCATTTTGTTCGTATCTATACAGGTGTAAATATATCGAATTTTGTTAATTGATGTTACAGCTAATAATGAAGAAATTTTAATTTTGTAAACGCTGTTTTGTTACCGTCTGCTGACGTTTGTATTGCTTTCTGTTTTCTTTATACCCTTACAGGTGTAAATATACCGAATGTTTAAAATTGATATTAGAGCTAATAATATCATTTTTGTACCGCTTTTTTGCAAGGTTTTGCGAAGGGTGCTAAGTGTGGACAGTGCCACTAATAATGTCATTTTTGGGATATTTCAATTCTGCATACGGGTGCTGTTTTGTAATTGCCTGCAGACGTTTGTGCCGCTTTCCATTTTGTTCGTATCTATACAGATGTAATTATACAGAATTTTTAAAATTGATGTTATAGCTAATAATGTCATTTTATGAGAAATTTTAATTCTGTAAACGCTTGTTACCGTCTGCTGACGTTTGTATTGCTTTTTGTTTTCTTTATACCCTTACAGGTGTAAATACCGAATGTTCAAAATTGATATTAGAGCTAATAATGTCATTTTTGGGATATTTCAATTTTGTATACGGGTGCTGTTTTGTAATTGCCTGCAGACGTTTGTGACGCTTTCCGTTTCGTTTGTACCCCTATAGGTATAAATATACCGAATGTTCAAAATTGATATTAGAGCTAATAATGTCATTTTTGGGATATTTCAATTTTGTATATGGGTGCTGTTTTGTTACCGTCTGCAGACGTTTGTATTGCTTTCTGTTTCGTTTGTACCTGTAAAGGTACCTTTACAGGTACAAATATATCGAATGTTGATATTAGAGCTAATAATGTCATTTTTGGGATGTTTCAATTTTGTATACGGGTGCTATTTTGTAATTGACTGCAGACACTTGTACCGCTTTCCATTTTGTTCGTATCTATACAGTCATTTTTGAGATATTTCAATTCTGCATACGGGTGCTATTTTGTAATTGCCTGCAGACGTTTGTACCGCTTTCCATTTTGTTCGAATCTATACAGGTGTAAATATATCGAATTTTGTTAATTGATGTTACAGCTAATAATGAAGAAATTTTAATTTTGTAAACGCTGTTTTGTTACCGTCTGCTGACGTTTGTATTGCTTTCTGTTTTCTTTATACCCTTACAGGTGTAAATATACCGAATGTTCAAAATTGATATTAGAGCTAATAATGTCATTTTTGTACCGCTTTTTTGCAAGATTTTGCGAAGGGTGCTAAGTGCGGACAGTGCCACTAATAATGTCATTTTTGGGATATTTCAATTCTGCATACGGGTGCTGTTTTGTAATTGCCTGCAGACGTTTGTGCCGCTTTCCATTTTGTTCGTATCTATACAGGTGTAATTATACAGAATTTTTAAAATTGATGTTATAGCTAATAATGTCATTTTATGAGAAATTTTAATTCTGTAAACGCTTGTTACCGTCTGCTGACGTTTGTATTGCTTTTTGTTTTCTTTATACCCTTACAGGTGTAAATATACCGAATGTTCAAAACTGATATTAGAGCTAATAATGTCATTTTTGGGATATTTCAATTTTGTATACGGGTGCTATTTTGTAATTGCCTGCAGACGTTTGTACCGCTTTCCATTTTGTTCGTATCTATACAGGTGTAATTATACAGAATTTTTAAAATTGATGTTATAGCTAATAATGTCATTTTATGAGAAATTTTAATTCTGTAAACGCTGTTTTGTTACCGTCTGCAGACGTTTGTATTGCTTTCTGTTTCGTTTGTACCTGTAAAGGTACCTTTACAGGTACAAATATATCGAATGTTCAAAATTGATATTAGAGCTAATAATGTCATTTTTGGGATGTTTCAATTTTGTATACGGGTGCTATTTTGTAATTGACTGCAGACACTTGTACCGCTTTCCATTTTGTTCGTATCTATACAGTCATTTTTGAGATATTTCAATTCTGCATACGGGTGCTATTTTGTAATTGCCTGCAGACGTTTGTACCGCTTTCCATTTTGTTCGTATCTATACAGGTGTAAATATATCGAATTTTGTTAATTGATGTTACAGCTAATAATGAAGAAATTTTAATTTTGTAAACGCTGTTTTGTTACCGTCTGCTGACGTTTGTATTGCTTTCTGTTTTCTTTATACCCTTACAGGTGTAAATATACCGAATGTTTAAAATTGATATTAGAGCTAATAATATCATTTTTGTACCGCTTTTTTGCAAGGTTTTGCGAAGGGTGCTAAGTGTGGACAGTGCCACTAATAATGTCATTTTTGGGATATTTCAATTCTGCATACGGGTGCTGTTTTGTAATTGCCTGCAGACGTTTGTGCCGCTTTCCATTTTGTTCGTATCTATACAGGTGTAATTATACAGAATTTTTAAAATTGATGTTATAGCTAATAATGTCATTTTATGAGAAATTTTAATTCTGTAAACGCTTGTTACCGTCTGCTGACGTTTGTATTGCTTTTTGTTTTCTTTATACCCTTACAGGTGTAAATATACCGAATGTTCAAAATTGATATTAGAGCTAATAATGTCATTTTTGGGATATTTCAATTTTGTATACGGGTGCTGTTTTGTAATTGCCTGCAGACGTTTGTGACGCTTTCCGTTTCGTTTGTACTCCTATAGGTGTAAATATACCGAATGTTCAAAATTGATATTAGAGCTAATAATGTCATTTTTGGGATATTTCAATTTTGTATACGGGTGCTGTTTTGTTACCGTCTGCAGACGTTTGTATTGCTTTCTGTTTCGTTTGTACCTGTAAAGGTACCTTTACAGGTACAAATATATCGAATGTTCAAAATTGATATTAGAGCTAATAATGTCATTTTTGGGATGTTTCAATTTTGTATACGGGTGCTGTTTTGTAATTGCCTGCAGACGTTTGTACCTTTCCATTTTGTTCGTATCTATACATGTATAATTATACAGAATTTTTAAAATTGATGTTATAGCTAATAATGTCATTTTATGAGAAATTTTAATTCTGTAAACGCTGTTTTGTTACCGTCTGCTGACGTTTGTATTGCTTTCTGTTTTCTTTATACCCTTACAGGTGTAAATATACCGAATGTTCAAAATTGATATTAGAGCTAAAAATGTCATTTTTGGGATATTTCAATTTTGTATACGGGTGCTGTTTTGTAATTGCCTGCAGACGTTTGTACCGCTTTTCATTTTGTTCGTATCTATACAGTCATTTTTGAGATATATCAATTCTGCATACGGGTGCTATTTTGTAATTGCCTGCAGACGTTTGTACCGCTTTCCATTTTGTTCGTATCTATACAGGTGTAAATATATCGAATTTATTGATGTTACAGCTAATAATGAAGAAATTTTAATTCTGTAAACGCTGTTTTGTTACCGTCTGCTGACGTTTGTATTGCTTTCTGTTTTCTTTATATCCTTACAGGTGCAAATATACCGAATGTTCAAAATTGATATTAGAGCTAAAAATGTCATTTTTGGGATATTTCAATTTTGTATACGGGTGCTGTTTTGTAATTGCCTGCAGACGTTTGTACCGCTTTCCATTTTGTTCGTAACTATACAGGTGTAATTATACAGAATTTTTTAAGTTGATGTTACAGCTAATAATGTCATTTTTTGAGAAATTTTAATTCTGTAAACGCTGTTTTGTTACCGTCTGCAGACGTTTGTATTGCTTTCTGTTTTCTTTATACCCTTACAGGTGTAAATATACCGAATGTTCAAAATTGATATTAGAGCTAATAATGTCATTTTTGTACCGCTTTTTTGCAAGGTTTTGCGAAGGGTGCGGACAGTGCCACTAATAATGTCATTTTTGGGATATTTCAATTCTGCATACGGGTGCTGTTTTGTAATTGCCTGCAGATGTTTGTACCGCTTTCCATTTTGTTCGTATCTATACAGTGTAATTATACAGAATTTTTAAAATTGATTATAGCTAATAATGTCATTTTATGAAAAATTTTAATTCTGTAAACGCTGTTTTGTTACCGCCTGCTGACGTTTGTATTGCTTTCTGTTTTCTTTATACCCTTACAGGTGTAAATATACCGAATGTTCCAAATTGATATTAGAGCTAATAATGTCATTTTTGGGATATTTCAATTTTGTATACGGGTGCCGTTTTGTAATTGCCTGCAGACGTTTGTACCGCTTTCCGTTTCGTTTGTACCCCTACAGGTGTAAATACACCGAGTTTTAAAAATTGATGTTACAGCTAATAATGTCATTTTATGAGAAATTTTAATTCTGTAAACGCTGTTTTGTTACCGTCTGCAGACGTTTGTATTGCTTTCTGTTTCGTTTGTACCTGTAAAGGTACCTTTATAAGTACAAATATATCGAATGTCCAAAATTGATATTAGAGCTAATAATGTCATTTTTGGGATATTTCAATTTTCTATACGGGTGCCGTTTTATAATTGCCTGCAGACGTTTGTACCGCTTTCCGTTAAATTTGTACCACTACAGGTGTAAATATACCGAATGTTCAAAATTGATATTAGAGCTAATAATGTCATTTTTGGGATATTTCAATTTTGTATACGGGTGCTGTTTTGTAATTGCCTGCAGACGTTTGTATTGCTTTCCATTTTGTTCGTATCTATACAGGTGTAATTATACAGAATTTTTAAAATTGATGTTATAGCTAATAATGTCATTTTATGAGAAATTTTAATTCTGTAAAAGCTGTTTTGTTACCGTCTGCAGACGTTTGTATTGCTTTCTGTTTCGTTTGTACCTGTAAAGGTACCTTTACAGGTACAAATATATCGAATGTTCAAAATTGATATTAGAGCTAATAATGTCATTTTTGGGATGTTTCAATTTTGTATACGGGTGCTGTTTTGTAATTGACTGCAGACGCTTGTACCGCTTTCCATTTTGTTCATATCTATACAGTCATTTTTGAAATATTTCAATTCTGCATACGGATGCTATTTTGTAATTGCCTGCAGACGTTTGTACCGCTTTCCATTTTGTTCGTATCTATACAGGTGTAATTATACAGAATTTTTAAAATTGATGTTATAGCTAATAAATGTCATTTTATGAGAAATTTTAATTCTGTAAACGCTGTTTTGTTACCGTCTGCTTACGTTTGTATTGCTTTCTGTTTTCTTTATACCCTTACAGGTGTAAATATACCGAATGTTCAAAATTGATATTAGAGCTAAAAATGTCATTTTTGGGATATTTCAATTTTGTATACGGGTGCTGTTTTGTAATTGCCTGCAGACGTTTGTACCGCTTTCCATTTTGTTCGTAACTATACAGGTGTAATTATACAGAATTTTTTATGTTGATGTTACAGCTAATAATGTCATTTTTTGAGAAATTTTAATTCTGTAAACGCTGTTTTGTTACCGTTTGTTTGTATTGCTTTCCGTTTTGTTTGTACCCCTACAGGTATAAATACACCGAGTTTTAAAAATTGATGTTACAGCTAATAGTGTCATTTTTAAGATATTTTTATTCTGTAACGAATGTTGTTTTGTAATCGTCTGCAGACGTTTGTACCGCTTTTTGTTATGTTTGTATCCCTACAAATAAAAATATATCAAATCTAGGTCGCAGAAGCCCCCCCTCGTTGTCCGCCACCCTGACGTGCGGGGGCTCACCCTTCGCTAGAATTTGCGAAGAGTGCTAAGAGCGGACAGTGCCACTGATAATGTCATTTTTGAGATATTTCTATTCTGCATACGGGTGCTATTTTGTAATTGCCTGCAGACGTTTGTACCGCTTTCCATTTTGTTCGTATCTATACAGATGTAATTATACAGAATTTTTAAAATTGATGTTACAGCTAATTATCAGTCATTTTATGAGAAATTTTAATTCTGTAAACGCTGTTTTGTTACCGTCTGCAGACGTTTGTATTGCTTTCTGTTTTGTTTATACCCTTACAGGTGTAATATAATATACCGAATGTTCAAAATTGATATTAGAGCTAATAATGTCATTTTTGGGATGTTTCAATTTTGTATACGGGTGCTGTTTTGTAATTGACTGCAGACGCTTGTACCGCTTTCCATTTTGTTCATATCTATACAGTCATTTTTGAGATATTTCAATTCTGCATACGGATGCTATTTTGTAATTGCCTGCAGACGTTTGTACCACTTTCCATTTTGTATCTATACAGGTGTAATTATACAGAATTTTTAAAATTAATGTTATAGCTAATAATGTCATTTTATGAGAAATTTTAATTCTGTAAACGCTTGTTACCGTCTGCTGACGTTTGTATTGCATTCTGTTTTCTTTATACCCTTACAGGTGTAAATATACCGAATGTTCAAAATTGATATTAGAGCTAATAATGTCATTTTTGGGATATTTCAATTTTGTATACGGGTGCTGTTTTGTAATTGCCTGCAGACGTTTGTACCGCTTTCCGTTTCGTTTGTACCCCTACAGGTGTAAATATACCGAATGTTCAAAATTGATATTAGAGCTAATAATGTCATTTTTGGGATATTTCAATTTTGTATACGGGTGCTGTTTTGTTACCGTCTGCAGACGTTTGTATTGCTTTCTGTTTCGTTTGTACCTGTAAAGGTACCTTTACAGGTACAAATATATCGAATGTTCAAAATTGATATTAGAGCTAATAATGTCATTTTTGGGATGTTTCAATTTTGTATACGAGTGCTGTTTTGTAATTGACTGCAGACGTTTGTACCGCTTTCCATTTTGTTCGTATCTATACAGGTGTAAATATATCGAATTTTATTAATTGATGTTACAGCTAATAATGTCATTTTTTGAGAAATTTTAATTCTGTAAACAAGTGCTGTTTTGTTATCGTATGCAGACGATTGTATTGCTTTCCATTTTGTTTGTACCCTTACAGGTGTAAATATACCGATTGTTCAAAACTGATATTAGAGCTAATAATGTCATTTTTGGGATATTTCAATTTTGTATACGGGTGCTATTTTGTAATTGCTTGCAGACGTTTGTACCGCTTTCCATTTTGTTCGTATCTATACAGGTGTAAATATATCGAATTTTGTTAATTGATGTTACAGCTAATAATGAAGAAATTTTAATTTTGTAAACGCTGTTTTGTTACCGTCTGCTGACGTTTGTATTGCTTTCTGTTTTCTTTATACCCTTACAGGTGTAAATATACCGAATGTTCAAAATTGATATTAGAGCTAATAATGTCATTTTTATACCGCTTTTTTGCAAGGTTTTGCGAAGGGTGCTAAGTGCGGACAGTGCCACTAATAATGTCATTTTTGGGATATTTCAATTCTGCATACGGGTGCTGTTTTGTAATTGCCTGCAGACGTTTGTGCCGCTTTCCATTTTGTTCGTATCTATACAGGTGTAATTATACAGAATTTTTAAAATTGATGTTATAGCTAATAATGTCATTTTATGAGAAATTTTAATTCTGTAAACGCTTGTTACCGTCTGCTGACGTTTGTATTGCTTTTTGTTTTCTTTATACCCTTACAGGTGTAAATATACCGAATGTTCAAAATTGATATTAGAGCTAATAATGTCATTTTTGGGATATTTTAATTTTATATACGGGTGCTGTTTTGTAATTGCCTGCAGACGTTTGTGACGCTTTCCGTTTCGTTTGTACCCCTATAGGTGTAAATATACCGAATGTTCAAAATTGATATTAGAGCTAATAATGTCATTTTTGGGATATTTCAATTTTGTATACGGGTGCTGTTTTGTTACCATCTGCAGACGTTTGTATTGCTTTCTGTTTCGTTTGTACCTGTAAAGGTACCTTTACAGGTACAAATATATCGAATGTTCAAAATTGATATTAGAGCTAATAATATCATTTTTGGGATGTTTCAATTTTGTATACGGGTGCTGTTTTGTAATTGCCTGCAGACGTTTGTACCGCTTTCCATTTTGTTCGTATCTATACATATGTAATTATACTGAATTTTTAAAATTGATGTTATAGCTAATAATGTCATTTTATGAGAAATTTTAATTCTGTAAACGCTGTTTTGTTACCGTCTGCT